>NW_023330604.1:0-74941 GCF_011100685.1 Canis lupus familiaris
GAGGAGAGACAGCAGAGGGAGAAGCGGCTCCCTGCAGGGAGCCCGATGTAGAACTTGATTCTGGAACTCCGGGATCCCAGGATCCCGCCCCAAGCTGAAGGCAGACATTCAATCACTGAGTCACCCAGGCATTTCTTACTCAAAAGTCTTTTGAGCAGTTTTAGTATAGGTGCTGCCGAAGCGAGCAACAAAAGTCTTTTGTCCAAGAAGAAACTGTTCAAGCTTATTTGGTTGAGCATCTGACTCATGATTTCAGCTCAGATCATGATCTCAGGGTCATAAGTTGGAGCTCCGCATCATTGGGCTCCACGTTGGGCATGGAGGCTGCTTAAGATTTAAAAAAAAGGAAAAAAAAAAAAAAAAGACAGACAGACAGAAAGAAACTGCCCAAGGAGCCTCACGTATACCAGAAATTATTCAGAAAGGAGATAAGGAGCTTACGAAAGAATGGAGAACACGGGAGTTCTGGGGGCAAAGGAACGAAGCTTGTGGCTCAAAGGACAGCAATCTGGGTGAACCACTTGGTACTGTGAACCACCAAGCTTCAACCTGAGAGCAGAAAGTCTAACTCATGACACTAGAAACATCGGGTAGAGTCATGGACTGGCAGTTCCTATTGAATGACTTGTGGCCAAGCACCAAGGTAACTGCAGCACTTTGGGGAGCTTGACTCTATGCAGCCAAAGGCCCTGCTCTACTCTCTCCTGAGCCTGAAAACCAGCAGCACAACAGGTTTGGATGATCCCCCAAGCCAATTCCCTTCAGCCAATACAGGGCAAGTGGATGGCATAGCTCTCTAGCCTCCCTAGCTTTGTAAACGGCAGGAGAAAGAATCAGGGACCAGGGAGCCCCCTTTGTACTAGAAATTCTCCCAGAGAGCACAACTGGATCACACAGTTCTTGTCGTCAGGCCTTATAGAAAGCAGTTTATGAACTGAATAAATATGATAACTGTATCTGTTTTCTGCTCATCATTTTATTTGCAGGTCCTTGCAGAGTGCCCGGCACATGACAGTTGTCAACATATGTTTGATGAATGAACGCGTGTGTGCATAAACAAGTAGATGAATAACAGGTACATAGGCAGAGACTAGGGACAAGGCAGGATTTTGTTCTTCTAAAAGCTGAAGTGGAGTCCAGCTCCCTGCAGTTCCCTCGAGTGGGAACAAACCAAAACCCGAGTTCTGGCAACACGTACCTCATACTAAACCAGGACTTTTCAGGCTGAGCTGGGTCCACTTCCCAAGGAAACTGGCAGTGGAAGGGAAGGCAAAGAAGTTAAAATAGCAAGAACCTGATGACCCATGATTTGCTGGGCGAAGTCAAGGAAGTCTCGTTGCTATCTGGCTTGTTTTCCCTAAAGGTGATGGCACTGCCATCAATTCCCTAGGAGTGGAAATCCTGGAAAAGACTCCTGCCTAGGGACTGGGGAGAAGTTGGACTCAGTTAGGAAGAGGATGACCCTAAGGAAGGGGTCATGAGGCAGGCAGGTGGACGCGTGGCTGGGTTTAGAATTCGGAGAAGTTCTGGAGACACAAATTTGAAAGTTGACAGGATCACCAAAAGAGTGTAATACGAAAGGAAAAGAGTTGGGAGTCACAGGCAAAGCCCTTAAAAGATTATTTCTAGGACCTTCACTGTAGCCCTATGTATAAGGGCAGTGCCCAACTATGAGTAGGTAGTAGGACAAATTAGAGCACATCAATGCATGAAATGCTAAACTTCAATCCCTTTTAAACTTGTCCAGGGATCATTGAATTTCTCCAGGAGCTTAGCATTCGCTGCAAGAATAAACAGATGTGAAAGAGCCTTAACCGATTTTAGTATTAGCACCACTCATTTGCAGAGGCCCACTGGCTATGGAATTCTGCAGAAATACAGCTATGAAAGGTTTAGCTTCCAGAAGGAAAAGAAGTACCGTGTCTCTAGTTTGGCCGTAGATAGCTCCTGATCTCATGGGATGCAGGACCTGGGGAATATCTCTTACTAGAGAACATCTTACTAGATGTTCTTTTACTAACTGATTCGTAGAATATTGGATTAGAAGTGGAACTTTGATGTTTAATAGGAAAAAAAGGAAAACTGAAACTTCAGTCGTCCCTGGGTGGGATCGAACCACCAACCTTTCGGTTAACAGCCGAACGCGCTAACCGATTGCGCCACAGAGACTACGCCTTTCTGCTGCTCTTGCAGGTCGTATTTATAGATTATTAATGAGACACTAGTATTACCTGTGAGACTCCTTTTTTTTTTTTCACCTTGAGATTGCAAGTAGATCCCAGTTGCGTGGTTCTAAAAGCCAGATCATTAAACCACCCCAGTTGTGCGACACTAGGGTCCTTGCTTCTTTTCTTCCCAATTTCTTGGCACCAGCAGGCAGTGGCTGCTTCTTTCTCCCAAAGTTGAGACCTGCACAGAAGGAGACCAAATTCAGCACCGGAGGAACTTGAGAATGGTGGGAGGGAGAGGAACCGGCACAGGGAGGGGGAGTGCTGGGGAAACAGCTTGCGGCTGATTTGAACTAACATCCCAGGTTGGGAAACCACCCTGATGTTCTTCTTTCCCTAAGCTTTTAGGAATATCAGTCACATTACCTCTTTGTGAATTTTAAACCCAGCTGTTCCAGCATTTATTAAAATCTTAACTTAAAAACGACAGTGATGTCCAAAGTTCCTCCTGAATGTGACTCTCGAGCAGTCCTAAATATTCCGTGGGGAGGCAAAACAGCATCTGGAGACCTGAGATACAGGGTAGATTGAACACCTACCAGTACTCCCTTCATAGTGATTCAAAACCATCGCCAAAGGGGCTCTGGAACTCCATAGAGAATTACTAATTTATGAGTATAACCATACATTTTTACACTGAAATGTGAAAACAAACTGCAAGTTACTCTAAATCAGGGAAATAACTTTTAGTAATAAAAGTAATTTGACCGGTTCTATGACATTGTAAGAACATTAACTTTTCAGGATTTTTTTTAACAGCAAGGGCATTTGCATTTTACCAAAACTTCTGGCATTTCCACTGGTAGATGCTGCCATTCGGAGACGCCTGGCTAAAGAAGCCCAGATCGTCCATTACACATGCTTAAACTCAGAAAAACACCAATACTGGTACACTTAATATGGAGAGTTTGCTAAATGTAAACAAGGTAGTTCATCCTGCTTCTAAAACCTGATCAAAGTCGTCTTCATAAAACAGAACATAGTAGCACGGAGTTTCTATGCTAGACATTGAAGCAGGTAACACTGAAACACATTGATTCCTCCTGGACACCTTTGGGGTTGAATCAAAGGTTTTCATAAAAAAAAAAAAAATCACAGACCAAATTAGTTACACGCACAGGGGTAACAGCAGACCACTGGGCACGGGCCAAAAGAGTTTGGATTCTCTTTACATTTTCTTACCAGGGTCTTATGATCAACATCCTATACTAAAGAAACCCATTAATTTCAGAATATAGATAGTATTACTATGAAGTGGACATTCCCACAACAAGAGGCTAAATGCCTAAGCAGTCGGGAGTGTTCTGCAGGATCACCTAAAAAAACAGGAATTTTGATTCCTGCCAGCACGGCCACAAAAATAACAAGTAGAGTGAAATACGGAAAAAAAAGCATTCTTCCAAAGGGAGTAGCCTTCCAAAAGGTCGTCAAAGATAGGACAGAACACGGAGGGAGGGAAAGACAAACCTAGTATATGGACGTGTTACATACTGGTAATAGAATACACATCTGAATGGAATGCAGACTTCACAAAAGGACGGTGGGTGATTTGGCTTGGAGAAGCACTCGCACAGGAAACTGGCATAATGGGGGTGAGAGAAAGGGGGAGTATATCCTGGCGGAGGTGCACAGCAGCCCCAAATAGCCTTCAAATATAACCCAACTGCGCACGCGCAGCCTCGGTTCATCTCGCGGGCCAGGGAGACGCACGAGCGAGCTTGGGCTAAAATGGGTGTGCGGGCGGCGGTCTGCGAGAGGAAGAAGAAAGGCTTCCCTGACCGGGAATCGAACCGGGCCGCGGCGGTGAGAGCGCCGAATCCTAACCACTAGACCACCAGGGAGCGTCAGGCTGCGCGCCTGGCCCGTGCGCCCTGGACCCGGCGCCCTCCCTTCCCTACCGCCCACTCGCCTCTGCTTGGCCTCCAGGGCCCCCGCCGGGCCACAGCGCAGCGCCCGCCGGCCCCGCCGAGCCACCTGGCCGGACCGCCCGCCCGCCGCGCCGTCAAAAACGCTGCGCGCCTCCTCCTCCTCCTTCATCTCTATCTCTCTCTCACACACATCACCACAACACAACACACACAACACGCACGCACTCAGCGTCGCGCCCGGCTCCCGGCTCCCATCGGGCCTGAGCACCGGGGCCCTGGAGCCGCGCAAAACGTTGGCCAGCTGCGTTGGCCGGGAATCGAACCCGGGTCAACTGCTTGGAAGGCAGCTATGCTCACCACTATACCACCAACGCTGCACAGCCCGGGCCGCCCCCGGACGCCGGCCCAGGCTCCGCACCAGCGCCTCCTCGCCCTCTCGCCACCGCCTCCGCCGCCTGCCGCAGCCCTGCCCCGACGTGCCGGCCGGCCGCAGCTCTGCGCCGTCGCGGGCGCCACCAGCGGCCGCCCGGCGCCCCACCCGCAGCCACCCCCACGCAGCCCTGGCTGCTCCGCAGGCACGACCGCCCGCCGCCTCCGCCGCCCGCCTCTGGGGGCGCTCTCGCCGCCCTGCGGCTCCCGGGCCCTCGGCTGCCCGCCGGGGAGCCCCGCCCCTTGCCCCCTGCCCCCGGCGCGCGCTTCCCTTCCCTTCCCTTCCCTCCCGCCACCCGCGCCCCGCCCCGCCCGCCCCGCCCCGCCCGCACAGTCGGCCCCGCCCCCCACGGCCACCATCCACGGGCAGCCCGGCAGCCGGGCAGCTGTCCGTCGCGTGAGCGAGGAGCCCGTGGCGGCCAGCCCTCCCGTCAGAGGGTCCCGGCTGGGCTGGGCCGAGCCCGCACGCGCCAGGGCGCCAGGGCGCCAGGGCCGACGAGGAAGGGCAGGGGGTGCGGGGGGTCGGGTCGACGGCGGGCAGGACGGGCCCCCGCGGTCGCCCCGCGCCTCTGGCCGCACGGGGCCGGGCGGAGGCACTAGGGAGGAGAAGGAGGACAAGGAGGAGAAGAGGAGGAGAAAGGAGGGCCCTGGGGGCCGGCGTACGTTTGGGCAGCGCGGCGGCGGCGCCCGCGACCAAAAGAGGGCTTGTCTCGCCTCCCCGTCGGGGAATCGAACCCCGGTCTCCCGCGTGACAGGCGGGGATACTCACCACTATACTAACGAGGACGGCGGCGGCGGCCGCCCGGGCGCCCGACCCCTCTCCGCCCGCCCGCCCGCCCGCCGGCCTGCCTGCCTGCCCACGCCCACCCGGGCCCTCGACGTCCCCGCGCGCCCGTCCTGCCAGGCGCCCGCACGTGCCCCGGGCCACGGCCCACCCGGCCCGACCCCCCGGCCGCCGCGTCAGCGCGCAACAGCAGTCCCCCGGCCCGACTCGGAGCGTCGCGCCCCCGGACCCGCCGCCGCCCCCGCCCCCCGCCCAGCCGCGCGGGGATGGCGGCGGGAAGAAGACGCCCGACACGGCAAGCAGGGCTGCGCGAGCGAGCCGGAGGCCCCGCGCCGGGGGGATGGGCCGCGGCGGGCGGCGGGGGCGGCGGGGGGGGGCCGGGACGCCGGCAGCAGGGTGCGCGCCCCGGGAAGGGGAGGGGGCGGCGGCGAGGAACCGCGGCGAGGGCGGCGGCGCCAGCAGAGTCAGTCGGCGGGCCGTTGGCCTCGTCGACCGGGACGCGAGTCCCGTCCGTCCGTCCGTCCGTCCGTCCGTCGCGCACCCACACGGCCGCCAGCCAGCTCCGGGGTCGGCGCCGGGTCCCAGCCAGGCGAGCGGCGGCGCGCCCAGGCCCGCCGTCAGGATGGCCGAGCGGTCTAAGGCGCTGCGTTCAGGTCGCAGTCTCCCCTGGAGGCGTGGGTTCGAATCCACTCCCTGACACGCCCAACCTTTGGCCCGCCCAACGCGGGCTCTCTCTCCGCACCCGGGCCTGGACGACGCCCTGTCTGTCCCGCCTTACACCGCGCTGCGGCTGCGGGCTGCGGGCTGCGAGGTCTGGCGGCGCCCTGGCAACACGTGGGCCCGGGACCCACGCAGCTGCAGCGCCTCGGCCCTCCCGGCCACAGGCTTGCGCCCCCGCCGCCCTCCCTCCCCCGCCACCTCCCGCGCCTCTCCCTCCTCCTCATACCCACGGCGGCCGCGGGCCTCGGCAAACTCGGCAAGTCGGCGGCACGGCTCTCCGGGGGCTCCGTTGCCCTCTTCCTTTCCCGCCGCCGCCCCCTGCAGGCCAGCCGCGGGCCGAAATGCCGGCAGCCCCGCGCGGGCCGGGCCACGCTCCCACTGAGGGGCGCGCCTCGCTCGCCTCCTCGCTCTCCCAGCCCCGCCCTACACCTCCCCCCGCCCGCCCGCCGGGAGCGCGGGGTCCCCACGGCCTGTCCTTTCCGCCGGCCCCCCATTCATTCCGTGGTCTCCACCCCCCTCCGTCCCCGGGGCGCCCACGAGGCGTGGCCACCCGGAGGCCTCACCACGGCCACACGCCCGCCAAGGCGGGCAGCCGAGCCCTCCGCGCGCCAGCAGAGACGGGACCCCCTGCCCCGTTCGCTGGGCCTGGCCCGGGGGGGCGGGGTGGGGTCCACCCCGCCGTGGTGGCTCCGGGGAGCCCTTGAGCGCAAGGGCAGCCCTGCCTCCCCGGGCCCCCTCCGCGCCGGAAGCCGCTGCGGGGCCGGGGCTCCAGGACGCCAGCGCGCTCCCATCAAACCGCGCCGCCCGCCAGCCAGCCAGCCGGCGCCGCTCCGCCCAGCGCACCTGCCGGCCTCACCCCACCGGCAGCCCAGCCGGCCCGACGGAGAGCTGCGGGCAGAGCTCACACGCCTTTCTTTGGCCTCCTTGGCTTGGGCGCTACTCGGCGGCCCCCATCTCCGACGACGACAACCGACGCCGACACGCACACACGCGCACCCACACCCCCCCCCCCCACCCCGCGGCAACCCCGGGAGCGCACACAATCCGAGCTCCGGGCCCCAGCCGGCCCCCTCCGGCGCGCACTGCACGGGCCGGAGAGCCATCCGCCCATGGGCCTTCGGGGGGGCGCCGGGAGTGAAGGGAAGGTCCGCGCTGAGCTGCGCCGGCCACAGACGCCCCGCGCTGCCTGGGAATCGGGCGCGGGTCAGGCTTGGCCAGGCTGCTCCTCCCGGCAGGACAGTGTCTGGCGGCGGCCCCGCCCCAGGGAGAGGGCGCAGGTGTGAGCCGAGTCCGCCTCGGGGCCCTCGCTGGGACCGTGGGCGCCGCGCGCGCCGGCCCGAGCCCGAGCCCGAGCCCGAGCCCGAGCCCTCGGCGCATCTCTGCACGTGCGCGGGAGCCTGTCTTGCAGACCTGCGGGCCCGCCGCCCGCCCCCGCGCAGCGGGTGCTCACCACTGGCCGTGCCGGGACGACGACGAGCGCCGCTGGGGAAGCCGTCTGGTGGCCGCCGCCACCGGTGCATGGGTGGTTCAGTGGTAGAATTCTCGCCTGCCACGCGGGAGGCCCGGGTTCGATTCCCGGCCCATGCAGCGCGCCGCCCCCTTTTTGGCCGCGCGCGCCCGGCTTCCTCGCGCACGCGCTCAAGCCACAGGGCCTGAGCCTGAACCAGCTGTGCTCAGGCCGGGGGCCCTGCCCTCCTGCCCCGCCCCGCTTCCCCCTGCCGACTTGTCTGTTCTGGTCTCTCGCCCGTGGCCGCCAGCCCTGGCCGCCACGCTCCACCCGGCTGCCCGCCCCCTGCCGCCCGACGTGGCCCAGGTCCCTTGCCCGGCCCCACGTTGTCCTTGCCCTTTTTCTCTCCATGACCCTGACCCGGACGGCGCTTCGCTCACCCACGTCACTTCAAGCAATGCTTCCAAGCACCGCCCGCGCCCGCCCGGGCACAGCCCACCTGCATGCTTTTCACATTCCCTCCCTCAATGGCTCATTCTACCCCACACTCCCAAAACCCTCCTCTCTTTGCACGTCGACCGACCACCAACCATCTTGCCACCCCTCCTCTGGAGGGGCCCTCAGCCACTCCTTGGAGCGCGCCAGGGAGCCCCGTTCACGGCCCGACATCCTCCCGTTGGCAGCCCCGGGATGCTCTCTATGGCCACCTGGCCGCGGTCTCCTTCAAACACGGGCCACTCCCCACTGCTAAAGTCACCGCGAGCACCAGGTCCCATGCAGCCTAGCCAGCACACCGGCGCCAGCACACCCAGCCTCGAGGGACAGCGCCACCCGCCACGGCTGTCACCAGCACGTCGGGTCCACGAACGCGGCGCACCAGCATGGGCATCACGGCCAAGGGCACGGAGGTCACCTCCCCCCCTCGCCCGGCCTCCACGACCCCCGCAGCACTTGGTCCACCACCAACCCCCAGGACCACCATCCCACACCAGCCAGCACCAGCACCAGCACCAGCACCAGGGACTACCACCACCATGCCAGAAGCAGTTTGTAACCAGCAGCAGCAGCAGCAGCAGCAGCAGCAGCGGGACGTGCCCACCGCCAGCAGGCCAGCGTAGGCATGATCGCCAACAGACTGAAGTCCTCCGCGGTCACCGCCACCACCGAGGCCACCATCAGCACACCGGCACGGGTAGCATGGCCCACGGCCCTGAAGTCCTCCACCCTCCCTCACCACCACCCCACCAGCACCGAGTCGCCACCAAGCCCAGGACCACCAGCACACCACCACCGGCGATAGCAGCAGCAGCAGGACCGAGGCCAGCGCACGGGCAAGGGCAATCGCCGGCGGCGGCACCGAAGGCCTTCCCGGACCCCCGACCCCCATCGCTCACCGAGTCCACCGTTACACCGGGCCCCGGGGGACGCCGTCACCCAACAGCGCCAAAGTTCGCCACCACCATCACCGGCGGCGGCGGAGGGCAGCGGCGGGCAGCAGCAGCAACACGAGTACCAGCGCCGCTGGCCCCTCCACCCCACCAGCCCCTCTGGCACGAACGACCCCACCCCCTGTCAACCCCCAGCCTCCCCGTGCCCTCCTTTCCCAGTCCTCATTTGTCGATGATCGTGCGTTGCGTCTGTCCCTTTGGCCTCCCTGAATCTCAAGCCCAGGACGACACCTGACACCTGAGACGTGGCTGGTGGTCCCCATGACGATGACGGGGAATGGTCATCTCCGGGGCGGTGGAATTCCTCACCCCGTGGGAACAGCTCCGACACCCGGTCCCTCCCTCCCTCCCTCTCTCTCTCTCTTTGCCCTCGCCCGGCCGCCGCGCAGCTGCCTGCTTGCCACCCCCGCCCCCTGCACCTCGCTCGCTCGCTGCGTCGCCGCCTCGCTCCCCGCTCTCGTCTGCCCGGCCACCCTGCAGCGCAGCCCAGCGCAGCCCAGCGCAGCCCAGCGCAGCCCAGCGGCCTCCCGGCACCTCTCCCGCCGCCGTCACCGCAACCACGGGGTCTCCCAGCCCTCTGGCACCGGGACCCACTCCCCACCGCCGCCACCCACCCCCACGTGCCACGTGCCGCTCCTTCCGCCTCCAGGCTCAAACCCTCCATCTACCACCGACCCCTTGGACCCCACCACCCACCGTTCCCCTAACACTCAAGGCCGGCAGTCCCGCGGTCTCCCACAGGCTCCTCAGCAACACGCACCAGCGTTGTCCCGTCCCCTACCTCACAGCTCGCGCCGCACGCACAGGTGCACAGGTGCAAGGAGATAGGCGCCGGGCAGGGTGCCCTGCCGCACCCCGAGCCCCCGCAACACCCTGCCTCAGTGGCCAGCCCCACTCTCGGCCAGTGCCCGCCGGCGCCTACACCGTCCCGGGCCCTCACTCCACGCACACACCCGGTACTTCCTTCTTCCACTGCCCGGCTCGGTCCGCTCCTGGCCCTCCCCTCTTTCCGGGACGCTTTGCGCCTGTGCCCTGACCCCCGTGGGAGGCGACGCGCGGGGGAGAACACCCTCGTCCCGCGCTATCCCCCACCGTCGCGGACTCCCCGCACCCCCCCCCCCCCCTACAGCCAGAGGGAGGGGCGAGGGCGCTGAGGGAACTGCCCGTGCTGACGGGAAGCACCCGGAGGCCCACGGGCGCCCCTCTCCACCGCCGCCCGACCGTGGCCCAATCCAGCCAGCGAGCCGCGGAAGGCTCACGCAGAGCGCGGGCCGGCCTCTGCGCCTCCGACGGAGACAGACGGTCTCTGGACACACAGCAAAGCCTTGGAGGGCCGGCGTGCAAGCGTTGGCAGGAAGGAGGCCGGGCGCTGCGGTTCACCTGCAGGAGCAGCGGCGCCAGGAGACCCGCACCCGGGCGGAGACAGGGCTGCAGGCTCTCCTGCCTAGGTGGGCGCTAAGGCGCCAAGGGGAACGCCTTCCGAGCGGCATCCAGCTGGGGCGCCGGCCACGTGGGGCTGGGGCCGGGGCCGGGCCGGGGGCGTGGGGTGGAGGAAGCTGTGTCGGGGAACACGCCTGCCCCTCTGCCCCAGGATTCGGGGTAGCGGTCGTGCAGTTGGACTGACCCGGGGCCTCCAAGGGCACCCCGTCTGTCCCCCGGGTGCCTCCGCCCCCTCCCACCTGCCCGGCCCGCGGGTTAGCCCCACTGGCCTCCTGCATCTATCTCCCTGCTCTCTGGCCTCCACTGCCTGGTGGTCCGGCCACCGGGACACGCCCACAACCGCTTTCCAACCACCGCCTGCCCGGGCGGGGGCGGCGGGGGCCGGCGCTCTGCTCCCATCCCCGCCCAAGCCCAAGACCACCACCCACGTGCGCCGCCATCGCTGGCGGTTGCCGGGCCGACGGCCGAGAGAAGGCACCGGGGGCTCCAGCAAGTGACCCCCGACTCAGAGAGAGACAGGTGGCTCACCCTCCCCACACCCGGCCCCCTCTGCCTCGGCCCGCCGCCCCCACATGCCCCCAGCGCGGCCGCCGCCAAGTAGCACCTCACCAAGGAGCCAGCGGGGGGCCGGGGTGGGGGCGCTGCGAGCCGCCACGACCTTTCTCCCGGCGGCAGGGGTGCTGCGGGAGAGTCCAAGCACCCACGGAGGCCCGAGGCGCCCGGCCTGTCGGTGGCCTCGGCTGGGGTCGGACGGCGTCCCGGACTGTCGGGCCTGGGGCGGAGCGAGACGGGGAGCCAGGCGAGCGTCCGGGGGAGGCGGCCGCGAGACGCCGAGACCTCCAGTCGGCCCACCTGCCGGCCAGCCAGCCAGCGAGGCCAAAAGGCTTGGGCCGGCCCGACGGAGCCCGCCAGGCAAGCCAGCCTTGGGCTCGACGGGGCGGGTGGCCTCGTGCGCACGCCTCGGTCAGCTCGGGGCCAGGGAGACGCACGAGCGAGCTTCGGCTAAAAGGGGTGTGCGGCGGCGGTCTTGCGAGAGGAAGAAGAAAGGCTTCCCTGACCGGGAATCGAACCCGGGCCGCGGCGGTGAGAGCGCCGAATCCTAACCACTAGACCACCAGGGAGCGTCAGGCTGCGCGCCTGGCCCGTGCGCCCTGGACCCGGCGCCTCCCTCCCTACCGCCCACTCGCCTCTGCTTGGCCTCCAGGGCCCCCGCCGGGCCACGCGCAGCCGCCCGCCGGCCCCGCCGAGCCACCTGGCCGGACCGCCCGCCCGCCGCGCCGTCAAAACGCTGCGCGCCTCCTCCTCCTCCTCCTCTCTCTCTCTCTCTCTCTCTCACACACACACACACACACGCACTCAGCGTCGCGCCCGGCTCCCGGCTCCCATCGGGCCTGAGCACCGGGGCCCTGGAGCCGCGCAAAACGTTGGCCAGCTGCGTTGGCCGGGAATCGAACCCGGGTCAACTGCTTGGAAGGCAGCTATGCTCACCACTATACCACCAACGCTGCACAGCCCGGGCCGCCCCCGGACGCCGGCCCAGGCTCCGCACCAGCGCCTCCTCGCCCTCTCGCCACCGCCTCCGCCGCCTGCCGCAGCCCTGCCCCGACGTGCCGGCCGGCCGCAGCTCTGCGCCGTCGCGGGCGCCACCAGCGGCCGCCCGGCGCCCCACCCGCGCCACCCCCCGCAGCCCTGGCTGCTCCGCAGGCACGACCGCCCGCCGCCTCCGCCGCCCGCCTCTGGGGGGCGCTCTCGCCGCCCTGCGGCTCCCGGGCCCTCGGCTGCCCGCCGGGGAGCCCCGCCCCTTGCCCCCTGCCCCCGGCGCGCGCTTCCCTTCCCTTCCCTTCCCTCCCGCCACCCGCGCCCCGCCCCGCCCCGCCCCGCCCCGCCCGCACAGTCGGCCCGGCCCCCACGGCCACCGTCCACGGGCAGCCCGCAGCCGGGCATCTGTCCGTCGCGTGAGCGAGGAGCCCGTGGCGGGCCAGCCTCCCGTCAGGAGGTCCCGGCTGGGCTGGGCCGAGCCCGCACGCGCCAGGGGCGCCAGGGCGCCAGGGGCCGACGAGGAAGTGCAGGGGGTGCGGGGGGTCGGGTCGACGGCGGGCAGGACGGGCCCCCGCGGTCGCCCCGCGCCTCTGGCCGCACGGGGCCGGGGGGCGGAGGCACGAGGGAGGAGAAGAAGGCAAGGAGGAAATGAGGAGAAGGAGGAGAAGGAGGGCCCTGGGGGCCGGCGTACTTTGGGCAGCGCGGCGGCGGCGCCCGCGACCAAAAGAGGGCGTGTCTCGCCTCCCCGTCGGGGGAATCGAACCCCGGTCTCTCCCGCGTGACAGGCGGGGATACTCACCACATACTAACGAGGACGGCGGCGGCAGCCGCCCGGAGCCCGACCCCTCTCCGCCCGCCCGCCCCGCCCGCCGGCCTGCCTGCCTGCCGCACGCCCACGCCGGGCCCTCGACGTCCCGCGCGCCCGTCCTGCCAGGCGCCCGCCAAGTGCCCCGGGCCACGGCCCAACCGGCCCGACCCCCCCGGCCGCCGCGTCAGCGCGCACAGCCAGTCCCCCGGCCCGACTCGGAGCGTCGCGCCCCCCGGGACCCGCCGCCGCCCCCGCCCCCCGCCCAGCCGCGCGGGGATGGCGGCGGGAGAAGACGCCCGACACGGCAAGCAGGGCTGCGCGAGCGAGCCGGAGGCCCCGCGCCGGGGATGGGCCGCGGCGGGCGGCGGGCGGCGGGGCGGCGGGGGCCGGACGCCGGCAGCAGGGTGCGCGCCCCGGGAAGGGGGGAGGGGGCGGCGGCGAGGACCGCGGCGAGGGCGGCGGCGCCAGCAGAGTCAGTCGGCGGGCCGTTGGCCCTCGTCGACCGGGACGCGAGTCCCGTCCGTCCGTCCGTTCCGTCCGTCCGTCGCGCACCCACACGGCCGCCAGCCAGCTCCGGGGTCGGCGCCGGGTCCCAGCCAGGCGAGCGGCGGCGCGCCCAGGCCCGCCGTCAGGATGGCCGAGCGGTCTAAGGCGCTGCGTTCAGGTCGCAGTCTCCCCTGGAGGCGTGGGTTCGAATCCCACTCCTGACACGCCCACCTTTTGGCCCGCCCAACGCGGGGCTCCTCCGCACCCGGGCCTGGACGACGCCCTGTCTGTCCCGCCTTACACGCCGCTGGCTGCGGGCTGCGGGCTGCGGGCTGCGGGCTGGCGGCGCCCTGGCACCGTTGCCGGGACCCACGCAGCTGCAGCGCCTCGGCCCTCCGGCCACAGGCTCTGGCGCCCCCGCAGCCCTCCCCTCCCCCGCCACCTCCCCGCGCTCTCCCTCCTCCTCATCCCACGGCGGCCGCGGGCCTCGGCAACTCGGCAAGTCGGCGGCACGGCTCTCCGGGGGCTCCGTTTGCCTCTTCCTTCCCGCCGCCGCCCCCTGCAGGCCAGCCGCGGGCCGAAATGCCGGCAGCCCCGCGCGGGCCGGGCCACGCTCCCACTGAGGGGCGCGCCTCGCTCGCCTCCTCGCTCTCCCAGCCCCGCCCTACACCTCCCCCCGCCGCCCGCCGGGAGCGCGGGGTCCCCACGGCCTGTCCTTTTCCACCGGCCCCCATTCATTCCGTGGTCTCCACCCCTCCGTCCCCGGGGCGCCCACGAGGCGTGGCCACCCGGATGCCTCACCACGGCCAACACGCCCGCCAGGCGGCAGCCGAGCCTCCGCGCGCCATCCAGAGACGGGACCCCCGCCCACGTTCCTGGGCCTGGCCCGGGGGGCGGGGTGGGGTCCACCCCGCCGTGGTGGCTCCGGGGAGCCCTGAGCGCAAGGCAGGCCCTGCCTCCCCGGGCCCCCCTCCGCGCCGGAAGCCGCTGCGGGGCCGGGGCTCCAGGACGCCAGCGCGCTCCCTCACCGCGCCGCCCGCCCAGCCAGCCAGCCGGCGGCCGCTCCGCCCGAAGCGCACCTGCCGGCCTCACCCCCCACCGCAGCCCAGCCGGCCCCCGACGGAGAGCTGCGGGCAGAGCTCACACGCCTTTCTTTGGCCTCTTGGCTTGGGCGCTACTCGGCGGCCCCCATCTCCGACGACGACACCGACGCCGACACGCACACACGCGCACCCACACCCCCCCCCCCAACCCCGCGGCACCCCGGGAGCGCACACAATCCGAGCTCCGGGCCCCAGCCGGCCCCCGCCGGCGCGCACTGCACGGGCCGGAGAGCCATCCGCCCATGGGCCTTCGGGGGGGGCGCCGGGAGGGAAGGGGAAGGTCCCGCGCTGAGCTGCGCCGGCCACAGACGCCCCGCGCTGCCTGGGAATCGGGCGCGGGTCAGGCTTGGCCAGGCTGCTCCTCCCGGCAGGACAGTGTCTGGCGGCGGCCCCGCCCCAGGGAGAGGGCGCAGGGTGAGCCGAGTCCGCCTCGGGGCCTCGCTGGGACCGTGGGCGCCGCGCGCCGGCCCGAGCCCGAGCCCGAGCCCGAGCCCCGAGCCCTCGTCGCATCTGCACGGGCGCGGAGCCTGTCTTGCAGACCGCGGGCCCGCCGCCCGCCCCCGCGCAGCGGGTGCTCACCACTGGCCGTGCCGGGACGACGACGAGCGCCGCTGGGGAAGCCGTCTGGTGGCCGCCGCCACCGGTGCATGGGTGGTTCAGTGGTAGATTCCCTCCGCCTGCCACGCGGGAGGCCCGGGTTCGATTCCCGGCCCATGCAGCGCGCCGCCCCCTTTTGGCCGCGCGCGCCCGGCTTCCTCGCGCACGCCGCTCAAGCCACAGGGCCTGAGCCTGAACCAGCTGTGCTCACGCCGGGGGCCCTGCCCTCCTGCCCCGCCCCGCTTCCCCCCTGCCGACTTGTCTGTTCTGGTCTCTCGCCCGTGGCCGCCAGCCCTGGCCGCCACGCTCCACCCGGCTGCCCGCCCCCTGCCGCCCGACGTGGCCCAGGTCCCTTGCCCGGCCCCACGTTGTCCTTGCCCTTTTCTCTCCATGACCCTGACCCGGACGGCGCTTCGCTCACCCACGTCACTTCAAGCAATGCTTCCAAGCACCGCCCGCGCCCGCCCGGGCACAGCCCACCTGCATGCTTTTCACATTCCCTCCCTCAATGGCTCATTCTACCCACACTCCCCAAACCCTCCTCTCTTTGCACGTCGACCGACCACCAACCATCTTGCCACCCCTCCTCTGGAGGGGCCCTCAGCCACTCCTTGGAGCGCGCCAGGGAGCCCCGTTTCACGGCCCGACATCCTCCCGTTGGCAGCCCCGGGATGCTCTCTATGGCCACCTGGCCGCGGTCTCCTTCAAACACGGGCCACTCCCCACTGCTAAAGTCACCGCGAGCACCAGGTCCATGCAGCCTAGCCAGCAACCGGCGCCAGCACACCCAGCCTCGAGGGACAGCGCCACCGCCACGGCTGTCACCAGCACGTCGGGTCCACGAACGGCGGCGCACCAGCATGGGCATCACGGCCAAGGGCACGGAGGTCACCTCCCCCCCTCGCCCGGCCTCCACGACCCCGCAGCACTTGGTCCACCACCAACCCCCAGGACCACCATCCCCACACCAGCACCAGCACCAGCACCAGCACCAGGACTACCACCACCATGCAGAAGCAGTTGTACCAGCAGCAGCAGCAGCAGCAGCAGCGCAGCAGCGGGACGTGCCCACCGCCAGCAGGCCAGCGTAGGCATGATCGCCAACAGACTGAAGTCCTCCGCGGTCACCGCCACCACCGAGGCCACCATCAGCACACCGGCACGGGTAGCATGGCCCACGGCCCTGAAGTCCTCCACCCTCCCTCACCGCCACCCCACCAGCACCGAGTCGCCACCAAGCCCCAGGACCACCAGCACACCACCCACCACCGCGATAGCAGCAGGCAGCAGGACCGAGGCCAGCGCACGGGCAAGGGCATCGCCGCGGCGGCACCGAAGGCCTTCCCGGACCCCCGACCCCCATCGCTCACCGAGTCCACCGTTACACCGGGGCCCCGGGGGACGCCGTCACCAACAGCGCCAAAGTTCGCCACCACCATCACCGGCGGCGGCGGAGGCAGCGGCGGCAGCAGCAGCAGCAACACGAGTACCAGCGCCGCTGGCCCCTCCACCCCCACCAGCCCCTCTTGCCCGAACGACCCCACCCCTGTCACCCGCCTCCCCGTGCCCTCCTTTCCCAGTCCTCATTTGTCGATGATCGTGCGTTGCGTCTGTCCCTTTGGCCTCCCTGAATCTCAAGCCCAGGACGACACCTGACACCTGAGACGTGGCTGGTGGTCCCCATGACGATGACGGGGAATGGTCATCTCCGGGGCGGTGGAATTCCTCACCCCGTGGGAACAGCTCCGACACCCGGTCCCTCCCTCCCTCCCTCTCTCTCTCTCTTTGCCTCGCCCGGCCGCCGCGCAGCTGCCTGCTTGCCACCCCCGCCCCTGCACCTCGCTCGCTCGCTCGCTCGCTCGCTCGCTCACCCGCTCTCGTCTGCCCGGCCACCCTGCAGCGCAGCCCAGCGCAGCCCAGCGCAGCCCAGCGCAGCCCAGCGGCCTCCCGGCACCTCTCCCGCCGCCGTCCACCGCCACCACGGGGTCTCCCAGCCCTCTGGCACCGGGACCCACTCCCCACCGCCCCCCCCCCCCCCGTGCCACGTGCCGCTCCTTCCAGCCTCCAGGCTCAAACCCTCCATCTACCACCGACCCCTTGGACCCACACCCACGTCCTACACTCAAGGCCGGCAGTCCCGGTCTCCCACAGGCTCCTCAGGCACACGCCCAGCGTGTCCCGTCCCCTACCTCACAGCTCGCCCGCCCGCAACAGGTGCACAGGTGCAGGAGAGGCGCCGGGCAGGGTGCCCTGCCGCACCCGAGCCCCCGCAGACACCCTGCCTCAGTGGCCAGCCCCACTCTCGGCCAGTGCCCGCCGGCGCCACACGTCCCGGGCCCCTCACTCCACGCACACACCCGGTACTCCTTCTCCCACTGCCCGGCTCGGTCCGCTCCTGGCCCTCCCCTCTTCCGGGACGCTTTGCGCCTGTGCCCTGACCCCCGTGGAGGCGACGCGCCGGGGAAGAACACCCTCGTCCCGCGCTATCCCCCACCGTCGCGGACTCCCCGCACCCCCCACCCCCACCCATACAGCCAGAGGGAGAGGCGAGGGCGCTGAGGGAACTGCCCGTGCTGACGGGAAGCACCCGGAGGCCAAACGAGGGCGCTCCTCTCCACCGCCCGCCCCGACCGTGGCCCAATCCAGGCCAGCGAGCCGCGGAAGGCTCACGCAGAGCGCGGGCCGGCCTCTGCGCCTCCACGAGACAGACGGTCTCTGGACACACAGCAAAGCCTTGGAGGGCCGGCGTGCAAGCGTTGGCAGGAAGGAGGCCGGGCGCTGCGGTTCACCTGCAGGAGCAGCGGCGCCAGGAGACCCGCACCCGGGCGGAGACAGGGCTGCAGGCTCTCCTGCCTAGGTGGGCGCTAAGGCGCCAAGGGGAACGCCTTCCGAGCGGCATCCAGCTGGGGCGCCGGCCTCGTGGGGCTGGGGCCGTGGCCGGGCCGGGGGCGTGGGGTGGAGGAAGCTGTGTCGGGGAACAACGCCTGCCCCTCTGCCCCAGGATTCGGGGTAGCGGTCGTGCAGTTGGACTGACCCGGGGCCTCCAAGGGCACCCCGTCTGGTCCCCCCGGGTGCCTCCGCCCCCTCCCACCTGCCCGGCCCGCGGGTTAGCCCCACTGGCCTCCTGCATCTATCTCCCTGCTCTCTGGCCTCCACTGCCTGGTGTCCGGCCACCGGGACACGCCCACAACCGCTTTCCAACCACCGCCTGCCCGGCGGGGGCGGCGGGGGCCGGCGCTCTGCTCCCATCCCCGCCCAAGCCCAAGACCACCACCCACGTGCGCCGCCATCGCTGGCGGTTGCCGGGCCGACGGCCGAGAGAAGGCACCGGGGGCTCCAGCAAGTGACCCCCTACTCAGAGAGAGACAGGTGGCTCACCCTCCCCACACCCGGCCCCCTCTGCCTCGGCCCGCCGCCCCCACATGCCCCCAGCGCGGCCGCCGCCAAGTAGCACCTCACCAAGGAGCCAGCGGGGGGCCGGGGGTGGGGGCGCTGCGAGCCGCCACGACCTTTCTCCCGGCGGCAGGGGTGCTGCGGGAGAGTCCAAGCACCCACGGAGGCCCGAGGCGCCCGGCCTGTCGGTGGCCTCGGCTGGGGTCGGACGGCGTCCCGGACGTCGGGCCTGGGGCGGAGCGAGACGGGGAGCCAGGCGAGCGTCCGGGGGAGGCGGCCGCGAGACGCCGAGACCTCCAGTCGGCCCACCTGCCGGCCAGCCAGCCAGCGAGGCCAAAAGGCTTGGGCCTGGCCCGACGGAGCCCGCCAGGCAAGCCAGCCTTGGGCTCGACGAGGCGGGTGGCCTCGTGCGCACGCGCAGCCTCGGTCAGCTCGGGGCCAGGGAGGACGCACGAGCGAGCTTGGGCTCTAAAAGGGGTGTGCGGCGGCGGTCTTTGCGAGAGGAAGAAGAAAGGCTTCCCTGACCGGGATCGAACCCGGGCCGCGGGCGGTTGAGAGCGCCGAATCCTAACCACTAGACCACCAGGGAGCGTCAGGCTGCGCGCCTGGCCCGTGCGCCCTGGACCCGGCGCCTCCCTCCCTACCGCCCACTCGCCTCTGCTTGGCCTCCAGGGCCCCCGCCGGGCCACGCGCAGCCGCCCGCCGGCCCCGCCGAGCCACCTGGCCGGACCGCCCGCCCGCCGCGCCGTCAAAACGCTGCGCGCCTCCTCCTCCTCCTCTCTCTCTCTCTCTCTCTCTTCTCACACACACACACACACGCACTCAGCGTCGCGCCCGGCTCCCGGCTCCCATCGGGCCTGAGCACCGGGGCCCTGGAGCCGCGCAAAACGTTGGCCAGCTGCGTTGGCCGGGAATCGAACCCGGGTCAACTGCTTGGAAGGCAGCTATGCTCACCACTATACCACCAACGCTGCACAGCCCGGGCCGCCCCCGGACGCCGGCCCAGGCTCCGCACCAGCGCCTCCTCGCCCTCTCGCCACCGCCTCCGCCGCCTGCCGCAGCCCTGCCCCGACGTGCCGGCCGGCCGCAGCTCTGCGCCGTCGCGGGCGCCACCAGCGGCCGCCCGGCGCCCCACCCGCGCCACCCCCACGCAGCCCTGGCTGCTCCGCAGGCACGACCGCCCGCCGCCTCCGCCGCCCGCCTCTGGGGGGCGCTCTCGCCGCCCTGCGGCTCCCGGGCCCTCGGCTGCCCGCCGGGGAGCCCCGCCCCTTGCCCCTGCCCCCGGCGCGCGCTTCCCTTCCCTTCCCTTCCCTCCCGCCACCCGCGCCCCGCCCGCCCCGCCCCGCCCCGCCCGCACAGTCGGCCCGGCCCCACGGCCACCTCCACGGGCAGCCGGCAGCCGGGCAGCTGTCCGTCGCGTGAGCGAGGAGCCCGTGGCGGCCAGCCTCCCGTCAGGAGGTCCCGGCTGGGCTGGGCCGAGCCCGCACGCGCCAGGGCGCCAGGGCGCCAGGGCCGACGAGGAAGGGCAGGGGGTGCGGGGGGTCGGGTCGACGGCGGGCAGGACGGGCCCCCGCGGTCGCCCCGCGCCTCTGGCCGCACGGGGCCGGGCGGAGGCACGAGGGAGGAGAAGGAGGACAAGGAGGAGAAGGAGGAGAAGGAGGGCCCTGGGGGCCGGCGTACGTTTGGGCAGCGCGGCGGCGGCGCCCGCGACCAAAAGAGGGCGTGTCTCGCCTCCCCGTCGGGGAATCGAACCCCGGTCTCCCGCGTGACAGGCGGGGATACTCACCACTATACTAAACGGACGGAGGGGGGGGGGGCCCCGACCTCTGAGGCCCGCCGGCCTGAGCTGCACGCCACCCGGGCCCTCGACGTCCCGCGCGCCCGTCCTGCCAGGCGCCCGCCACGTGCCCCGGGCCACGGCCCACCCGGCCCGACCCCCCGGCCGCCGCGTCAGCGCGCACAGCAGTCCCCCGGCCCGACTCGGAGCGTCGCGCCCCCGGACCCGCCGCCCCGCCCCCGCCCAGCCAGCGCGGGGGATGGCGGCGGGAGAGAAGACGCCCGACACGGCAAGCAGGGCTGGAGCGAGAGGAGGACGGAGAGGGGGATGGGCGAGGGCGGAGGCGGGGGAGGAGGGGGGGGGGGGCAGGCAGCAGGTGAGCGCGGGAAGGGGGAGGGGGCGGCGGCGAGGACACGCGGGTGGGCGGACGAGTCCGGGTCCGGGACGGGGACGCGAGTCCGTCCGTCCTCCGTCCGTCGTCCGTCGCGCACCACACGGCCGCCAGAGCTAGGGGGTGGGAGGGGCGACGCGGGGTGGGCGACGAGTCCCGGTCGGGACCGGGACGCGAGTCCCGTCCGTCCGTCCGTCCGTCCGTCGCGCACCCACACGGCCGCCAGCCAGCTCCGGGTCGGCGCCGGGTCCCAGCCAGGCGAGCGCGGCGCGCCCAGGCCCGCCGTCAGGATGGCCGAGCGGTCTAAGGCGCTGCGTTCAGGTCGCAGTCTCCCCTGGAGGCGTGGGTTCGAATCCCACTCCTGACACGCCCACCTTTTGGCCCGCCCAACGCGGGCTCTCCGCACCCGGGCCTGGACGACGCCCTGTCTGTCCCGCCTTACACGCCGCTGCGGGCTGCGGGCTGCGGGCTGCGGGCTGGCGGCGCCCTGGCACACGTGGCCCGGGACCCACGCAGCTGCAGCGCCTCGGCCCTCCCGGCCACAGGCTTGGCGCCCCCGCGCCCTCCCTCCCCCGCCACCTCCCGCGCCTCTCCCTCCTCCTCATCCCACGGCGGCCGCGGGCCTCGGCAACTCGGCAAGTCGGCGGCACGGCTCTCCGGGGGCCTCCGTTTGCCCTCTTCCTTCCCGCCGCCGCCCCCTGCAGGCCAGCCGCGGGCCGAAGATGCCGTGCACAGGCCCCGCGCGGGCCGGGCCACGCTCCCACTGAGGGGCGCGCTCGCTCGCCTCCTCGCTCTCCCAGCCCCGCCTACAACCTCCCCCCCGCCCGCCCGCCGGGAGCGCGGGGTCCCCCAAGGCCTGTCCTTTTCCGCCGGCCCCCCATTCTTCCGTGGTCTCCACCCCCTCCGTCCCCGGGGGCGCCCAAGAGGCGTGGCCAAAGCCTGAGGCACTCAACACGGCCACACGACCGCCCAGGCGGGCAGCAGAGCCCTCCGCGCGCCAGCCAGAGACGGGACCCACGCCCCGTCGCGGGCCTGGCCCGGGGGGGGCGGTGTGGGGTCCACCCCGCCGTGGTGGCTCCGGGGAGCCCTGAGCGCAAGGCAGTCCCTGCCTCCCCGGGCCCCCTTCCGCGCCGGAAAGCCGCTGCGGGGCCGGGGCTCCAGGACGCCAGCGCGCTCCCCTCACCGCGCCGCCCGCCAAGCCAGGCCAGCCGGCGGCCCGCTCCGCCCAAGCGCACCTGCCGGCCTCACCCCCACCGCAGCCCAGCCGGCCCCGACGGAGAGCTGCGGGCAGAGCTCACACGCCTTTCTTTGGCCTCTTGGCTTGGGCGCTACTCGGCGGCCCCCATCTCCGACGACGACACCGACGCCGACACGCACACACGCGCACCCACCCTCCCCCCCCCCCCACCCCGCGGCACCCCGGGAGCGCACCACAATCCGAGCTCCGGGCCCCAGCCGGCCCCCGCCGGCGCGCACTGCACGGGCCGGAGAGCCATCCGCCCATGGGCCTTCGGGGGGGGCGCCGGGAGGGAAGGGGAAGGTCCGCGCTGAGCTGCGCCGGCCACAGACGCCCCCGCGCTGCCTGGGAATCGGGCGCGGGTCAGGCTTGGCCAGGCTGCTCCTCCCGGCAGGACAGTGTCTGGCGGCGGCCCCGCCCCAGGGAGAGGGCGCAGGGTGAGCCGAGTCCGCCTCGGGGCCTCGCTGGGACCGTGGGCGCCGCGCGCCGGCCCGAGCCCGAGCCCGAGCCCGAGCCCGAGCCCTCGGCGCATCTGCACGGGCGCGGAGCCTGTCTTGCAGACCGCGGCCCGCCGCCCGCCCCCGCGCAGCGGGTGCTCACCACTGGCCGTGCCGGGACGACGACGAGCGCCGCTGGGGAAGCCGTCTGGTGGCCGCCGCCACCGGTGCATGGGTGGTTCAGTGGTAGAATTCTCGCCTGCCACGCGGGAGGCCCGGGGTTCGATTCCCGGCCCATGCAGCGCGCCGCCCCCTTTTGGCCGCGCGCGCCCGGCTTCCTCGCGCACGCGCTCAAGCCACAGGGCCTGAGCCTGAACCAGCTGTGCTCACGCCGGGGGCCCTGCCCTCCTGCCCCGCCCCGCTTCCCCCTGCCGACTTGTCTGTTCTGGTCTCTCGCCCGTGGCCGCCAGCCCTGGCCGCCACGCTCCCACCCGGCTGCCCGCCCCCTGCCGCCCGACGTGGCCCAGGTCCCTGCCCGGCCCCACGTGTCCTTGCCCTTTTTCTCTCCATGACCCTGACCCGGACGGCGCTTCGCTCACCCACGTCACTTCAAGCAATGCTTCCAAGCACCGCCCGCGCCCGCCCGGGCACAGCCCACCTGCATGCTTTTCACATTCCCTCCCTCAATGGCTCATTCTACCCACACTCCCAAACCCTCCTCTCTTTGCACGTCGACCGACCACCAACCATCTTGCCACCCTCCTCTGGAGGGGCCCTCAGCCACTCCTTGGAGCGCGCCAGGGAGCCCCGTTTCACGGCCCGACATCCTCCCGTTGGCAGCCCCGGGATGCTCTCTATGGCCACCTGGCCGCGGTCTCCTTCAAACACGGGCCACTCCCCACTGCTAAAGTCACCGCGAGCACCAGGTCCATGCAGCCTAGCCAGCACCGGCGCCAGCACACCCAGCCTCGAGGGACAGCGCCACCGCCACGGCTGTCACCAGCACGTCGGGTCCCACGAACGGCGGCGCACCAGCATGGGCATCACGGCCAAGGGCACGGAGGTCACTCCCCCCCTCGCCCGGCCTCCACGACCCCCGCAGCACTTGTCCACCACCAACCCCCAGGACCCACCATCCCCACACCAGCACCAGCACCAGCACCAGCACACAGGACTACCACCACCATGCCAGAAGCAGTTGTACCAGCAGCAGCAGCACAGCAGCAGCAGCAGCAGCAGCGGGACGTGCCCACCGCCAGCAGGCCAGCGTAGGCATGATCGCCAACAGACTGAAGTCCTCCGCGGTCACCGCCACCACCGAGGCCACCATCAGCACACCGGCACGGGTAGCATGGCCCACGGCCCTGAAGTCCTCCACCCTCCCTCACCACCACCCCACCAGCACCGAGTCGCCACCAAGCCCCAGGACCACCAGCACACCACCCCACGCGATAGCAGCAAGCAGCAGGACCGAGGCCAGCGCACGGGCAAGGGCATCGCCGGCGGCGGCAACCGAAGGCCTTCCCGGACCCCCCGACCCCCATCGCTCACCGAGTCCACCGTTACAACCGGGGCCCCGGGGGACGCCGTCACCAACAGCGCCAAAGTTCGCCACCACCATCACCGGCGGCGGCGGAGGCAGCGGCGGCAGCAGCAGCAACACACGAGTACCAGCGCCGCTGGCCCCTCCACCCCCACCAGCCCCTCTTTGCCCGAACGACCCCACCCCTGTCACCCGCCTCCCCGTGCCCTCCTTTCCCAGTCCTCATTTGTCGATGATCGTGCGTTGCGTCTGTCCCTTTGGCCTCCCTGAATCTCAAGCCCAGGACGACACCTGCACCTGAGACGTGGCTGGTGGGTCCCCATGACGATGACGGGGAATGGTCATCTCCGGGGCGGTGGAATTCCTCACCCCGTGGGAACAGCTCCGACACCCGGTCCCTCCCTCCCTCCTCTCTCTCTCTCTTTGCCTCGCCCGGCCGCCGCGCAGCTGCCTGCTTGCCACCACCCGCCCCCTGCACCTCTCGCTCGCTCGCTCGCTCGCTCGCTCCCCTCTCTCTCTGCCCCCACCCTGCAGCGCAGCCCAGCGCAGCCAGCGGCCCCCCCGGCACCTCTCCCGCCGCCGTCCACCGCCACCACGGGGTCTCCCAGCCCTCTGGCACCGGGACCCACTCCCCACCGCCACCCACCCCCACGTGCCACGTGCCGCTCCTTCCAGCCTCCAGGCTCAAACCCTCCATCTACCACCGACCCCTTGGACCCCACACCCACGTCCTACACTCAAGGCCGGCAGTCCCGGTCTCCCACAGGCTCCTCAGGCACACGCCCAGCGTGTCCCGTCCCCTACCTCACAGCTCGCCCGCCCGCACAGGTGCACAGGTGCAGGAGAGGCGCCGGGCAGGGTGCCCTGCCGCACCCGAGCCCCCGCAGACACCCTGCCTCAGTGGCCAGCCCCACTCTCGGCCAGTGCCCGCCGGCGCCACACGTCCCGGGCCCTCACTCCACGCACACACCCGGTACTCCTTCTCCCACTGCCCGGCTCGGTCCGCTCCTGGCCCTCCCCTCTTTCCGGGACGCTTTGCGCCTGTGCCCTGACCCCCGTGGGAGGCGACGCGCCGGGGGAGAAACACCCTCGTCCCGCGCTATCCCCCACCGTCGCGGACTCCCCGCACCCCCACCCCCACCCATACAGCCAGAGGGAGAGGCGAGGGCGCTGAGGGGAACTGCCCGTGCTGACGGGAAGCACCCGGAGGCCCACGTGCGCTCCTCTCCACCGCCGCCCGACCGTGGCCCAATCCAGCCAGCGAGCCGCGGAAGGCTCACGCAGAGCGCGGGCCGGCCTCTGCGCCTCCGACGGGAGACAGACGGTCTCTGGACACACAGCAAAGCCTTGGAGGGCCGGCGTGCAAGCGTTGGCAGGAAGGAGGCCGGGCGCTGCGGTTTCACCTGCAGGAGCAGCGGCGCCAGGAGACCCGCACCCGGGCTGAGACAGGGCTGCAGGCTCTCCTGCCTAGGTGGGCGCTAAGGCGCCAAGGGGAACGCCTTCCGAGCGGCATCCAGCTGGGGCGCCGGCCACGTGGTGGCTGGGGCCGGGGCCGGTGCCGGGGGCGTGGGGTGGAGGAAGCTGTGTCGGGGAACACCCTGCCCCTCTGCCCCAGATTCGGGGTAGCGGTCGTGCAGTTGGACTGACCCGGGCCTCCAAGGGCACCCCGTCTGTCCCCCGGGTGCCTCCGCCCCCTCCCACCTGCCCGGGCCCGCGGGTTAGCCCCCACTGGCCTCCTGCATCTATCTCCCTGCTCTCTGGCCTCCACTGCCTGGGTGGTCCCGGCCACCGGGACACGCCCACAACCGCTTTCCCAACCACCGCCTGCCGGGCGGGGGCGGCGGGGGCCGGCGCTCTGCTCCCATCCCCCGCCCAAGCCCAAGACCACCACCCACGTGCGCCGCCATCGCTGGCGGTTGCCGGGCCGACGGCCGAGAAAGGCACCGGGGCTCCAGCAAGTGGACCCCCGACTCAGAGAGAGACAGGTGGCTCACCCTCCCCCACACCCGGCCCCTCTGCCTCGCCCGCCGCCCCCACATGCCCAAAGCGCGGCCGCCGCCAGTAGCACCTCACCAAGGAGCCAGCGGGGGGCCGGGGGTGGGGGCGCTGCGAGCCGCCACGACCTTTCTCCCGGCGGCAGGGGTGCTTGCGGTAGAGTCCCAAGCACCCACGGAGGCCCGAGGCGCCCGGCCTGTCGGTGGCCCGGCTGGGTCGGAAGGCGTCCCGGACTGTCGGGCCTGGGGCGGAGCGAGACGGTGAGGCCAGGCGAGCGTCCGGGGGAGGCGGCCGCGAGACGCCGAGACTCCAGTCGGCCCACCTGCCGGCCAGCCAGCCCAGCGAGGCCAAAAGGCTTGGGCCGGCCCGACGGAGCCCGCCAGGCAAGCCAGCCTTGGGCTCGACGGGGCGGGTGGCCCTCGTGCGCACGCGCAGCCTCGGTCAGCTCGGGGCCAGGGAGACGCACGAGCGAGCTTCGGCTAAAAGGGGTGTGCGGCGGCGGTCTTGCGAGAGGAAGAAGAAAGGCTTCCCTGACCGGGAATCGAACCCGGGCCGCGGCGGTGAGAGCGCCGAATCCTAACCACTAGACCACCAGGGAGCGTCAGGCTGCGCGCCTGGCCCGTGCGCCCTGGACCCGGCGCCTCCCTCCCTACCGCCCACTCGCCTCTGCTTGGCCTCCAGGGCCCCCCGCCGGGCCACGCGCAGCCGCCCGCCGGCCCCGCCGAGCCACCTGGCCGGACCGCCCGCCCGCCGCGCCGTCAAAACGCTGCGCGCCTCCTCCTCCTCCTCCTCTCTCTCTCTCTCTCTCTCATCACACACACACACACACCACACCCACGCACTCAGCGTCGCGCCCGGCTCCCGGCTCCCATCGGGCCTGAGCACCGGGGCCCTGGAGCCGCGCAAAACGTTGGCCAGCTGCGTTGGCCGGGAATCGAACCCGGGTCAACTGCTTGGAAGGCAGCTATGCTCACCACTATACCACCAACGCTGCACAGCCCGGGCCGCCCCCGGACGCCGGCCCAGGCTCCGCACCAGCGCCTCCTCGCCCTCTCGCCACCGCCTCCGCCGCCTGCCGCAGCCCTGCCCCGACGTGCCGGCCGGCCGCAGCTCTGCGCCGTCGCGGGCGCCACCAGCGGCCGCCCGGCGCCCCACCCGCGCCACCCCCACGCAGCCCTGGCTGCTCCGCAGGCACGACCGCCCGCCGCCTCCGCCGCCCGCCTCTGGGGGGCGCTCTCGCCGCCCTGCGGCTCCCGGGCCCTCGGCTGCCCGCCGGGGAGCCCCGCCCCTTGCCCCCTGCCCCCGGCGCGCGCTTCCCTTCCCTTCCCTTCCCTCCCGCCACCCGCGCCCCGCCCCGCCCCGCCCCGCCCCGCCCGCACAGTCGGCCCCGGCCCCCACGGCCACCTCCACGGGCAGCCCGGCAGCCGGGCAGCTGTCCGTCGCGTGAGCGAGGAGCCCGTGGCGGCCAGCCTCCCGTCAGGAGGTCCCGGCTGGGCTGGGCCGAGCCCGCACGCGCCAGGGCGCCAGGGCGCCAGGGCCGACGAGGAAGGGCAGGGGGTGCGGGGGGTCGGGTCGACGGCGGGCAGGACGGGCCCCCGCTGGTCGCCCCGCGCCTCTGGCCGCACGGGGCCGGGCGGAGGCACGAGGGAGGAGAAGCGAGGACAAGGAGGAGAAGGAGGAGAAGGAGGACAAGGAGGGCCCTGGGGGCCGGCGTACGTTTGGGCAGCGCGGCGGCGGCGCCCGCGACCAAAAGAGGGCGTGTCTCGCCTCCCCGTCGGGGAATCGAACCCCGGTCTCCCGCGTGACAGGCGGGGATACTCACCACTATACTAACGAGGACGGCGGCGGCGAGCCGCCCGGGCGCCCGACCCCTCTCCCGCCCGCCCGCCCGCCCGGCCTGCCTGCCTGCCCACGCCCACCCGGGCCCTCGACGTCCCGCGCGCCCGTCCTGCCAGGCGCCCGCCACGTGCCCCGGGCCACGGCCCACCCGGCCCGAACCCCCCCGGCCGCCGCGTCAGCGCGCACAAGCAGTCCCCCGGCCCGACTCGGAGCGTCGCGCCCCCGGACCCGCCGCCGCCCCCCCCCCAGCCGCGCGGGGATGGCGGCGGGAGAAGACGCCCGACACGGCAAGCAGGGCTGCGCGAGCGAGCCGGAGGCCCCGCGCCGGGGATGGGCCGCGGCGGCGCGGGGGCGGCGGGGCGGCGGGGGGCCGGACGCCCGCAGCATGGGTGCGCGCCCCGGGAAGGGGAGGGGGGCGGCGGCGAGGACCGCGGCGAGGGCGGCGGCGCCAGCAGAGTCAGTCGGCGGGCCGTTGGCCTCGTCGACCGGGACGCGAGTCCCGTCCCGTCCGTCCGTCCGTCCGTCCGTCGCGCACCCACACGGCCGCCAGCCAGCTCCGGGGTCGGCGCCGGGTCCCCAGCCAGGCGAGCGGCGGCGCGCCCAGGCCCGCCGTCAGGATGGCCGAGCGGTCTAAGGCGCTGCGTTCAGGTCGCAGTCTCCCCTGGAGGCGTGGGTTCGAATCCCACTCCTGACACGCCCACCTTTTGGCCCGCCCAACGCGGGCTCTCCGCACCCGGGCCTGGACGACGCCCTGTCTGTCCCGCCTTACACGCCGCTGCGGGCTGCGGGCTGCGGGCTGCGGGCTGCGGGCTGGCGGCGCCCTGGCACACGTGGCCCGGGACCCACGCAGCTGCAGCGCCTCGGCCCTCCCGGCCACAGGCTTGGCGCCCCCGCGCCCTCCCTCCCCCGCCAACTCCCGCGCCTCTCCCTCCTCCTCATCCCACGGCAACTCGGCAAGTCGGCGGCACGGCTCTCCGGGGGCTCCGTTTGCCCTCTTCCTTCCCGCCGCCGCCCCCTGCAGGCCAGCCGCGGGCCGAAATGCCGGCAGCCCCGCGCGGGCCGGGCCACGCTCCCCACTGAGGGGCGCGCCTCGCTCGCCTCCTCGCTCTCCCAGCCCCGCCCTACACCTCCCCCCCGCCCGCCCGCCGGGAGCGCGGGGTCCCCACGGCCTGTCCTTTCCCGCCGGCCCCCATTCATTCCGTGGTCTCCACCCCCCTCCGTCCCGGGGCGCCCACGAGGCGTGGCCACCCGGAGGCCTCACCACGGGCCACACGCCCGCCAGGCGGGCAGCCGAGCCCTCCGCGCGCCAGCCAGAGACGGGACCCCCCCGCCCCGTTCGCTGGGCCTGGCCCGGGGGGGCGGGGTGGGGTCCACCCCGCCGTGGTGGCTCCGGGGAGCCCTGAGCGCAATGCAGCCCTGCCTCCCCGGGCCCCCTCCGCGCCGGAAGCCGCTGCGGGGCCGGGGCTCCAGGACGCCAGCGCGCTCCCTCACCGCGCCGCCCCGCCAGCCAGCCAGCCGGCGGCCGCTTCCGCCCAAGCGCACCTGCCGGCCTCACCCCCACCGCAGCCCAGCCGGCCCCGACGGAGAGCTGCGGGCAGAGCTCACACGCCTTTCTTTGGCCTCTTGGCTTGGGCGCTACTCGGCGGCCCCCATCTCCGACGACGACACCGACGCCGACACGCACACCACGCGCACCCACCTCCCCCCCCCCCCCCACCCCGCGGCACCCCGGGAGCGCACACAATCCGAGCTCCGGGCCCCAGCCGGCCCCCGCCGGCGCGCACTGCACGGGCCGGAGGAGCCATCCGCCCATGGGCCTTCGGGGGGGCGCCGGGAGGGAAGGGAAGGTCCGCGCTGAGCTGCGCCGGCCACAGACGCCCCGCGCTGCCTGGGAATCGGGCGCGGGTCAGGCTTGGCCAGGCTGCTCCTCCCGGCAGGACAGTGTCTGGCGGCGGCCCGCCCCAGGGAGAGGGCGCAGGGTGAGCCGAGTCCGCCTCGGGGCCTCGCTGTGGACCGTGGGCGCCGGCGCCGGCCCGAGCCCGAGCCCGAGCCCGAGCCCGAGCCCTCGGCGCATCTGCACGGGCGCGGAGCCTGTCTTGCAGACCGCGGGCCCGCCGCCCGCCCCCGCGCAGCGGGTGCTCACCACTGGCCGTGCCGGGACGACGACGAGCGCCGCTGGGGAAGCCGTCTGGTGGCCGCCGCCACCGGTGCATGGGTGGTTCAGTGGTAGAATTCTCGCCTGCCACGCGGGAGGCCCGGGTTCGATTCCCGGCCCATGCAGCGCGCCGCCCCCTTTTGGCCGCGCGCGCCCGGCTTCCTCGCGCACGCGCTCAAGCCACAGGGCCTGAGCCTGAACCAGCTGTGCTCACGCCGGGGGCCCTGCCCTCCTGCCCCGCCCCGCTTCCCCCTGCCGACTTGTCTGTTCTGGTCTCTCGCCCGTGGCCGCCAGCCCTGGCCGCCACGCTACACCCGGCTGCCCGCCCCCTGCCGCCCGACGTGGCCCAGGTCCCTTGCCCGGCCCCACGTTGTCCTTGCCCTTTTTCTCTCCATGACCCTGACCCGGACGGCGCTTCGCTCACCCACGTCACTTCAAGCAATGCTTCCAAGCACCGCCCGCGCCCGCCCGGGCACAGCCCACCTGCATGCTTTTCACATTCCCTCCCTCAATGGCTCATTCTACCCACACTCCCCAAACCCTCCTCTCTTTGCACGTCGACCGACCACCAACCATCTTGCCACCCCTCCTCTGGAGGGGCCCTCAGCCACTCCTTGGAGCGCGCCAGGGAGCCCCGTTTCACGGCCCGACATCCTCCCGTTGGCAGCCCCGGGATGCTCTCTATGGCCACCTGGCCGCGGTCTCCTTCAAACACGGGCCACTCCCCACTGCTAAAGTCACCGCGAGCACCAGGTCCATGCAGCCTAGCCAGCACCGGCGCCAGCACACCCAGCCTCGAGGGACAGCGCCACCGCCACGGCTGTCACCAGCACGTCGGGTCCACGAACGGCGGCGCACCAGCATGGGCATCACGGCCAAGGGCACGGAGGTCACCTCCCCCCCTCGCCCGGCCTCCACGACCCCCGCAGCACTTGGTCCACCACCAACCCCCAGGACCACCATCCCCCACACCAGCACCAGCACCAGCACCAGCACCAGGACTACCACCACCATGCCAGAAGCAGTTGTACCAGCAGCAGCAGCAGCAGCAGCAGCAGCAGCAGCAGCAGGGACGTGCCCACCGCCAGCAGGCCAGCGTAGGCATGATCGCCAACAGACTGAAGTCCTCCGCGGTCACCGCCACCACCGAGGCCACCATCAGCACACCGGCACGGGTAGCATGGCCCACGGCCCTGAAGTCCTCCACCCTCCCTCACCACCACCCCACCAGCACCGAGTCGCCACCAAGCCCCAGGACCACCAGCACACCACCACCGCGATAGCAGCAGCAGCAGGACCGAGGCCAGCGCACGGGCAAGGGCATCGCCGGCGGCGGCACCGAAGGCCTTCCCGGACCCCCGACCCCCATCGCTCACCGAGTCCACCGTTACACCGGGGCCCCGGGGGACGCCGTCACCAACAGCGCCAAAGTTCGCCACCACCATCACCGGCGGCGGCGGAGGCAGCGGCGGCAGCAGCAGCAACACGAGTACCAGCGCCGCTGGCCCCTCCACCCCCACCAGCCCCTCTTGCCCGAACGACCCCCCCCCCGTCACCCGCCCCCCCCCGTGCCCTCCTTTCCCAGTCCTCATTTGTCGATGATCGTGCGTTGCGTCTGTCCCTTTGGCCTCCCTGAATCTCAAGCCCAGGACGACACCTGACACCTGAGACGTGGCTGGTGGTCCCCATGACGATGACGGGGAATGGTCATCTCCGGGGCGGTGGAATTCCTCACCCCGTGGGAACAGCTCCGACACCCGGTCCCTCCCTCCCTCCCTCTCTCTCTCTCTTTGCCTCGCCCGGCCGCCGCGCAGCTGCCTGCTTGCCACCCCCGCCCCCTGCACCTCGCTCGCTCGCTCGCTCGCTCGCTCTCTCGCTCTCGCCGCTCCCCCCACCCCCGCAGCCAGCCCCCCCCCCCGCGCCTCCCCTCTCCCTCTCCCGCCCCTCCACCGCCACCACGGGGTCTCCCAGCCCTCTGGCACCGGGACCCACTCCCCACCGCCACCCACCCCCACGTGCCACGTGCCGCTCCTTCCAGCCTCCAGGCTCAAACCCTCCATCTACCACCGACCCCTTGGACCCCACACCCACGTCCTACACTCAAGGCCGGCAGTCCCGGTCTCCCACAGGCTCCTCAGGCACACGCCCAGCGTGTCCCGTCCCCTACCTCACAGCTCGCCCGCCCGCACAGGTGCACAGGTGCAGGAGAGGCGCCGGGCAGGGTGCCCTGCCGCACCCGAGCCCCCGCAGACACCCTGCCTCAGTGGCCAGCCCCACTCTCGGCCAGTGCCCGCCGGCGCCACACGTCCCGGGCCCTCACTCCACGCACACACCCGGTACTCCTTCTCCCACTGCCCGGCTCGGTCCGCTCCTGGCCCTCCCCTCTTTCCGGGACGCTTTGCGCCTGTGCCCTGACCCCCGTGGGAGGCGACGCGCCGGGGAGAACACCCTCGTCCCGCGCTATCCCCCACCGTCGCGGACTCCCCGCACCCCCACCCCCACCCATACAGCCAGAGGGAGAGGCGAGGGCGCTGAGGGAACTGCCCGTGCTGACGGGAAGCACCCGGAGGCCCACGGGCGCTCCTCTCCACCGCCGCCCGACCGTGGCCCAATCCAGCCAGCGAGCCGCGGAAGGCTCACGCAGAGCGCGGGCCGGCCTCTGCGCCTCCGACGGAGACAGACGGTCTCTGGACACACAGCAAAGCCTTGGAGGGCCGGCGTGCAAGCGTTGGCAGGAAGGAGGGCCGGGCGCTGCGGTTCACCTGCAGGAGCAGCGGCGCCAGGAGACCCGCACCCGGGCGGAGACAGGGCTGCAGGCTCTCCTGCCTAGGTGGGCGCTAAAGGCGCCAAGGGGAACGCCTTCCGAGCGGCATCCAGCTGGGGCGCCGGCCACGTGGGGCTGGGGCCGGGGGCCGGGCCGGGGGGCGTGGGGTGGAGGAAGCTGTGTCGGGGAACACGCCTGCCCCTCTGCCCCAGGATTCGGGGTAGCGGGTCGTGCAGTTGGACTGACCCGGGGCCTCCAAGGGCACCCCGTCTGTCCCCCGGGTGCCTCCGCCCCCTCCCACCTGCCCGGCCCGCGGGTTAGCCCCACTGGCCTCCTGCATCTATCTCCCTGCTCTCTGGCCTCCACTGCCTGGTGGTCCGGCCACCGGGACACGCCCACAACCGCTTTCCAACCACCCGCCTGCCCGGGCGGGGGCGGCGGGGGCCGGCGCTCTGCTCCCATCCCCGCCCAAGCCCAAGACCACCACCCACGTGCGCCGCCATCGCTGGCGGTTGCCGGGCCGACGGCCGAGAGAAGGCACCGGGGGCTCCAGCAAGTGACCCCCGACTCAGAGAGAGACAGGTGGCTCACCCTCTCCCCACACCCGGCCCCCTCTGCCTCGGCCCGCCGCCCCCACATGCCCCCAGCGCGGCCGCCGCCAAGTAGCAACCTCACCAAGGAGCCAGCGGGGGGCCGGGGGTGGGGGGCGCTGCGAGCCGCCACGACCTTTCTCCCGGCGGCAGGGGTGCTGCGGGAGAGTCCAAGCACCCACGGAGGCCCGAGGCGCCCGGCCTGTCGGTGGCCTCGGCTGGGGTCGGACGGCGTCCCGGACTGTCGGGCCTGGGGCGGAGCGAGACGGGGAGCCAGGCGAGCGTCCGGGGGAGGCGGCCGCGAGACGCCGAGACCTCCAGTCGGCCCACCTGCCGGCCAGCCAGCCAGCGAGGCCAAAAGGCTTGGGCCGGCCCGACGGAGCCCGCCAGGCAAGCCAGCCTTGGGCTCGACGGGGCGGGTGGCCTCGTGCGCACGCGCAGCCTCGGTCAGCTCGGGGCCAGGGAGACGCACGAGCGAGCTTCGGCTAAAAGGGGTGTGCGGCGGCGGTCTTGCGAGAGGAAGAAGAAAGGCTTCCCTGACCGGGAATCGAACCCGGGCCGCGGCGGTGAGAGCGCCGAATCCTAACCACTAGACCACCAGGGAGCGTCAGGCTGCGCGCCTGGCCCGTGCGCCCTGGACCCGGCGCCTCCCTCCCTACCGCCCACTCGCCTCTGCTTGGCCTCCAGGGCCCCCGCCGGGCCACGCGCAGCCGCCCGCCGGCCCCGCCGAGCCACCTGGCCGGACCGCCCGCCCGCCGCGCCGTCAAAACGCTGCGCGCCTCCTCCTCCTCCTCCTCCTCTCTCTCTCTCTCTCTCTCTCTCACACCACACACACACACACGCACTCAGCGTCGCGCCCGGCTCCCGGCTCCCATCGGGCCTGAGCACCGGGGCCCTGGAGCCGCGCAAAACGTTGGCCAGCTGCGTTGGCCGGGAATCGAACCCGGGTCAACTGCTTGGAAGGCAGCTATGCTCACCACTATACACCAACGCTGCACAGCCCGGGCCGCCCCCGGACGCCGGCCCAGGCTCCGCACCAGCGCCTCCTCGCCCTCTCGCCACCGCCTCCGCCGCCTGCCGCAGCCCTGCCCCGACGTGCCGGCCGGCCGCAGCTCTGCGCCGTCGCGGGCGCCACCAGCGGCCGCCCGGCGCCCCACCCGCGCCACCCCCACGCAGCCCTGGCTGCTCCGCAGGCACGACCGCCCGCCGCCTCCGCCGCCCGCCTCTGGGGGGCGCTCTCGCCGCCCTGCGGCTCCCGGGCCCTCGGCTGCCCGCCGGGGAGCCCCGCCCCTTGCCCCCTGCCCCCGGCGCGCGCTTCCCTTCCCTTCCCTTCCCTCCCGCCACCCGCGCCCCGCCCCGCCCCGCCCCGCCCCGCCCGCACAGTCGGCCCGGCCCCCACGGCCACCTCCACGGGCAGCCCGGCAGCCGGGCAGCTGTCCGTCGCGTGAGCGAGGAGCCCGTGGCGGCCAGCCTCCCGTCAGGAGGTCCCGGCTGGGCTGGGCCGAGCCCGCACGCGCCAGGGCGCCAGGGCGCCAGGGCCGACGAGGAAGGGCAGGGGGTGCGGGGGGTCGGGTCGACGGCGGGCAGGACGGGCCCCCGCGGTCGCCCCGCGCCTCTGGCCGCACGGGGCCGGGCGGAGGCACGAGGGAGGAGAAGCAGGACAAGGAGGAGAAGGAGGAGAAGGAGGACAAGGAGGGCCCTGGGGGCCGGCGTACGTTTGGGCAGCGCGGCGGCGGCGCCCGCGACCAAAAGAGGGCGTGTCTCGCCTCCCCGTCGGGGAATCGAAACCCCGGTCTCCCGCGTGACAGGCGGGGATACTCACCACTATACTAACGAGGACGGCGGCGGCGGCCGCCCGGGCGCCCGACCCCTCTCCGCCCGCCCGCCCGCCCGCCGGCCTGCCTGCCTGCCCACGCCCACCCGGGCCCTCGACGTCCCGCGCGCCCGTCCTGCCAGGCGCCCGCCACGTGCCCCGGGCCACGGCCCACCCGGCCCGACCCCCCGGCCGCCGCGTCAGCGCGCACAGCAGTCCCCCGGCCCGACTCGGAGCGTCGCGCCCCCGGACCCGCCGCCGCCCCCGCCCCCGCCCAGCCGCGCGGGGATGGCGGCGGGAGAAGACGCCCGACACGGCAAGCAGGGCTGCGCGAGCGAGCCGGAGGCCCCGCGCCGGGGATGGGCCGCGGCGGGCGGCGGGGGGCGGCGGGGGCGGCGGGGGGCCGGACGCCGGCAGCAGGGTGCGCCGCCCCGGGAAGGGGGAGGGGGCGGCGGCGAGGACCGCGGCGAGGGCGGCGGCGCCAGCAGAGTCAGTCGGCGGGCCGTTGGCCTCGTCGACCGGGACGCGAGTCCCGTCCGTCCGTCCGTCCGTCCGTCCGTCGCGCACCCACACGGCCGCCAGCCAGCTCCAGGGTCGGCGCCGGGTCCCAGCCAGGCGAGCGGCGGCGCGCCCAGGCCCGCCGTCAGGATGGCCGAGCGGTCTAAGGCGCTGCGTTCAGGTCGCAGTCTCCCCTGGAGGCGTGGGTTCGAATCCCACTCCTGACACGCCCACCTTTTGGCCCGCCCAACGCGGGCTCTCCGCACCCGGGCCTGGACGACGCCCTGTCTGTCCCGCCTTACACGCCGCTGCGGGCTGCGGGCTGCGGGCTGCGGGCTGCGGGCTGGCGGCGCCCTGGCACACGTGGCCCGGGACCCACGCAGCTGCAGCGCCTCGGCCCTCCCGGCCACAGGCTTGGCGCCCCCGCGCCCTCCCTCCCCCGCCACCTCCCGCGCCTCTCCCTCCTCCTCATCCCACGGCGGCCGCGGGCCTCGGCAACTCGGCAAGTCGGCGGCACGGCTCTCCGGGGGCTCCGTTTGCCCTCTTCCTTCCCGCCGCCGCCCCCTGCAGGCCAGCCGCGGGCCGAAATGCCGGCAGCCCCGCGCGGGCCGGGCCACGCTCCCACTGAGGGGCGCGCCTCGCTCGCCTCCTCGCTCTCCCAGCCCCGCCCTACACCTCCCCCCGCCCGCCCGCCGGGAGCGCGGGGTCCCCACGGCCTGTCCTTTCCGCCGGCCCCCATTCATTCCGTGGTCTCCACCCCCTCCGTCCCCGGGGCGCCCACGAGGCGTGGCCACCCGGAGGCCTCACCACGGCCACACGCCCGCCAGGCGGGCAGCCGAGCCCTCCGCGCGCCAGCCAGAGACGGGACCCCCGCCCCGTTCGCTGGGCCTGGCCCGGGGGGGCGGGGTGGGGTCCACCCCGCCGTGGTGGCTCCGGGGAGCCCTGAGCGCAAGGCAGCCCTGCCTCCCCGGGCCCCCTCCGCGCCGGAAGCCGCTGCGGGGCCGGGGCTCCAGGACGCCAGCGCGCTCCCTCACCGCGCCGCCGCCAGCCAGCCAGCCGGCGGCCGCTCCGCCCAAGCGCACCTGCCGGCCTCACCCCCACCGCAGCCCAGCCGGCCCCGACGGAGAGCTGCGGGCAGAGCTCACACGCCTTTCTTTGGCCTCTTGGCTTGGGCGCTACTCGGCGGCCCCCATCTCCGACGACGACACCGACGCCGACACGCACACACGCGCACCCACCTCCCCCCCCCCCCCACCCCGCGGCACCCCGGGAGCGCACACAATCCGAGCTCCGGGCCCCAGCCGGCCCCCGCCGGCGCGCACTGCACGGGCCGGAGAGCCATCCGCCCATGGGCCTTCGGGGGGGCGCCGGGAGGGAAGGGAAGGTCCGCGCTGAGCTGCGCCGGCCACAGACGCCCCGCGCTGCCTGGGAATCGGGCGCGGGTCAGGCTTGGCCAGGCTGCTCCTCCCGGCAGGACAGTGTCTGGCGGCGGCCCCGCCCCAGGGAGAGGGCGCAGGGTGAGCCGAGTCCGCCTCGGGGCCTCGCTGGGACCGTGGGCGCCGCGCGCCGGCCCGAGCCCGAGCCCGAGCCCGAGCCCGAGCCCTCGGCGCATCTGCACGGGCGCGGAGCCTGTCTTGCAGACCGCGGGCCCGCCGCCCGCCCCCGCGCAGCGGGTGCTCACCACTGGCCGTGCCGGGACGACGACGAGCGCCGCTGGGGAAGCCGTCTGGTGGCCGCCGCCACCGGTGCATGGGTGGTTCAGTGGTAGAATTCTCGCCTGCCACGCGGGAGGCCCGGGTTCGATTCCCGGCCCATGCAGCGCGCCGCCCCCTTTTGGCCGCGCGCGCCCGGCTTCCTCGCGCACGCGCTCAAGCCACAGGGCCTGAGCCTGAACCAGCTGTGCTCACGCCGGGGGCCCTGCCCTCCTGCCCCGCCCCGCTTCCCCCTGCCGACTTGTCTGTTCTGGTCTCTCGCCCGTGGCCGCCAGCCCTGGCCGCCACGCTCCACCCGGCTGCCCGCCCCCTGCCGCCCGACGTGGCCCAGGTCCCTTGCCCGGCCCCACGTTGTCCTTGCCCTTTTTCTCTCCATGACCCTGACCCGGACGGCGCTTCGCTCACCCACGTCACTTCAAGCAATGCTTCCAAGCACCGCCCGCGCCCGCCCGGGCACAGCCCACCTGCATGCTTTTCACATTCCCTCCCTCAATGGCTCATTCTACCCACACTCCCCAAACCCTCCTCTCTTTGCACGTCGACCGACCACCAACCATCTTGCCACCCCTCCTCTGGAGGGGCCCTCAGCCACTCCTTGGAGCGCGCCAGGGAGCCCCGTTTCACGGCCCGACATCCTCCCGTTGGCAGCCCCGGGATGCTCTCTATGGCCACCTGGCCGCGGTCTCCTTCAAACACGGGCCACTCCCCACTGCTAAAGTCACCGCGAGCACCAGGTCCATGCAGCCTAGCCAGCACCGGCGCCAGCACACCCAGCCTCGAGGGACAGCGCCACCGCCACGGCTGTCACCAGCACGTCGGGTCCACGAACGGCGGCGCACCAGCATGGGCATCACGGCCAAGGGCACGGAGGTCACCTCCCCCCTCGCCCGGCCTCCACGACCCCCGCAGCACTTGGTCCACCACCACCCCCAGGACCACCATCCCCACACCAGCACCAGCACCAGCACCAGCACCAGGACTACCACCACCATGCCAGAAGCAGTTGTACCAGCAGCAGCAGCAGCAGCAGCAGCAGCAGCAGCAGCGGGACGTGCCCACCGCCAGCAGGCCAGCGTAGGCATGATCGCCAACAGACTGAAGTCCTCCGCGGTCACCGCCACCACCGAGGCCACCATCAGCACACCGGCACGGGTAGCATGGCCCACGGCCCTGAAGTCCTCCACCCTCCCTCACCACCACCCCACCAGCACCGAGTCGCCACCAAGCCCCAGGACCACCAGCACACCACCACCGCGATAGCAGCAGCAGCAGGACCGAGGCCAGCGCACGGGCAAGGGCATCGCCGGCGGCGGCACCGAAGGCCTTCCCGGACCCCCGACCCCCATCGCTCACCGAGTCCACCGTTACACACCGGGGCCCCGGGGGACGCCGTCACCAACAGCGCCAAAGTTCGCCACCACCATCACCGGCGGCGGCGGAGGCAGCGGCGGCAGCAGCAGCAACACGAGTACCAGCGCCGCTGGCCCCTCCACCCCCACCAGCCCCTCTTGCCCGAACGACCCCACCCCTGTCACCCGCCTCCCCGTGCCCTCCTTTCCCAGTCCTCATTTGTCGATGATCGTGCGTTGCGTCTGTCCCTTTGGCCTCCCTGAATCTCAAGCCCAGGACGACACCTGACACCTGAGACGTGGCTGGTGGTCCCCATGACGATGACGGGGAATGGTCATCTCCGGGGCGGTGGAATTCCTCACCCCGTGGGAACAGCTCCGACACCCGGTCCCTCCCTCCCTCCCTCTCTCTCTCTCTTTGCCTCGCCCGGCCGCCGCGCAGCTGCCTGCTTGCCACCCCCCGCCCCCTGCACCTCGCTCGCTCGCTCGCTCGCTCGCTCACCCGCTCTCGTCTGCCGGCCACCCTGCAGCGCAGCCCAGCGCAGCCCAGCGCAGCCCAGCGCAGCCCAGCGGCCTCCCGGCACCTCTCCCGCCGCCGTCCACCGCCACCACGGGGTCTCCCAGCCCTCTGGCACCGGGACCCACTCCCCACCGCCACCCACCCCCACGTGCCACGTGCCGCTCCTTCCAGCCTCCAGGCTCAAACCCTCCATCTACCACCCGACCCCTTGGACCCCACACCCACGTCCTACACTCAAGGCCGGCAGTCCCGGTCTCCCACAGGCTCCTCAGGCACACGCCCAGCGTGTCCCGTCCCCTACCTCACAGCCTCGCCCGCCCGCACAGGTGCACAGGTGCAGGAGAGGCGCCCGGGCAGGGTGCCCTGCCGCACCCGAGCCCCCGCAGACACCCTGCCTCAGTGGCCAGCCCCACTCTCGGCCAGTGCCCGCCGGCGCCACACGTCCCGGGCCCTCACTCCACGCACACACCCGGTACTCCTTCTCCCACTGCCCGGCTCGGTCCGCTCCTGGCCCTCCCCTCTTTCCGGGACGCTTTGCGCCTGTGCCCTGACCCCCGTGGGAGGCGACGCGCGGGGGAGAACACCCCTCGTCCCGCGCTATCCCCCACCGTCGCGGACTCCCCGCACCCCACCCCCACCCATACAGCCAGAGGGAGAGGCGAGGGCGCTGAGGGAACTGCCCGTGCTGACGGGAAGCACCCGGAGGCCCACGGGCGCTCCTCTCCACCGCCGCCCGACCGTGGCCCAATCCAGCCAGCGAGCCGCGGAAGGCTCACGCAGAGCGCGGGCCGGCCTCTGCGCCTCCGACGGAGACAGACGGTCTCTGGACACACAGCAAAGCCTTGGAGGGCCGGCGTGCAAGCGTTGGCAGGAAGGAGGCCGGGCGCTGCGGTTCACCTGCAGGAGCAGCGGCGCCAGGAGACCCGCACCCGGGCGGAGACAGGGCTGCAGGCTCTCCTGCCTAGGTGGGCGCTAAGGCGCCAAGGGGAACGCCTTCCGAGCGGCATCCAGCTGGGGCGCCGGCCACGTGGGGCTGGGGCCGGGGCCGGGCCGGGGGCGTGGGGTGGAGGAAGCTGTGTCGGGGAACACGCCTGCCCCTCTGCCCCAGGATTCGGGGTAGCGGTCGTGCAGTTGGACTGACCCGGGGCCTCCAAGGGCACCCCGTCTGTCCCCCGGGTGCCTCCGCCCCCTCCCACCTGCCCGGCCCGCGGGTTAGCCCACTGGCCTCCTGCATCTATCTCCCTGCTCTCTGGCCTCCACTGCCTGGTGGTCCGGCACCGGACACGCCCACAACCGCTTTCCAACCACCGCCTGCCCGGGCGGGGGCGGCGGGGGCCGGCGCTCTGCTCCCATCCCCGCCCAAGCCCAAGACCACCACCCACGTGCGCCGCCATCGCTGGCGGTTGCCGGGCCGACGGCCGAGAGAAGGCACCGGGGGCTCCAGCAAGTGACCCCCGACTCAGAGAGAGACAGGTGGCTCACCCTCCCCACACCCGGCCCCCTCTGCCTCGGCCCGCCGCCCCCACATGCCCCCAGCGCGGCCGCCGCCAAGTAGCACCTCACCAAGGAGCCAGCGGGGGGCCGGGGGTGGGGGCGCTGCGAGCCGCCACGACCTTTCTCCCGGCGGCAGGGGTGCTGCGGGAGAGTCCAAGCACCCACGGAGGCCCGAGGCGCCCGGCCTGTCGGTGGCCTCGGCTGGGGTCGGACGGCGTCCCGGACTGTCGGGCCTGGGGCGGAGCGAGACGGGGAGCCAGGCGAGCGTCCGGGGGAGGCGGCCGCGAGACGCCGAGACCTCCAGTCGGCCCACCTGCCGGCCAGCCAGCCAGCGAGGCCAAAAGGCTTGGGCCGGCCCGACGGAGCCCGCCAGGCAAGCCAGCCTTGGGCTCGACGGGGCGGGTGGCCTCGTGCGCACGCGCAGCCTCGGTCAGCTCGGGGCCAGGGAGACGCACGAGCGAGCTTCGGCTAAAAGGGGTGTGCGGCGGCGGTCTTGCGAGAGGAAGAAGAAAGGCTTCCCTGACCGGGAATCGAACCCGGGCCGCGGCGGTGAGAGCGCCGAATCCTAACCACTAGACCACCAGGGAGCGTCAGGCTGCGCGCCTGGCCCGTGCGCCCTGGACCCGGCGCCTCCCTCCCTACCGCCCACTCGCCTCTGCTTGGCCTCCAGGGCCCCCGCCGGGCCACGCGCAGCCGCCCGCCGGCCCCCGCCGAGCCACCTGGCCGGACCGCCCGCCCGCCGCGCCGTCAAAACGCTGCGCGCCTCCTCCTCCTCCTCCTCTCTCTCTCTCTCTCTCACACACACACACACACACACACACACACACGCACTCAGCGTCGCGCCCGGCTCCCGGCTCCCATCGGGCCTGAGCACCGGGGCCCTGGAGCCGCGCAAAACGTTGGCCAGCTGCGTTGGCCGGGAATCGAACCCGGGTCAACTGCTTGGAAGGCAGCTATGCTCACCACTATACCACCAACGCTGCACAGCCCGGGCCGCCCCCGGACGCCGGCCCAGGCTCCGCAACCAGCGCCTCCTCGCCCTCTCGCCACCGCCTCCGCCGCCTGCCGCAGCCCTGCCCCGACGTGCCGGCCGGCCGCAGCTCTGCGCCGTCGCGGGCGCCACCAGCGGCCGCCCGGCGCCCCACCCGCGCCACCCCCACGCAGCCCTGGCTGCTCCGCAGGCCGCCTCCGCCGCCCGCCTCTGGGGGCGCTCTCGCCGCCCTGCGGCTCCCGGGCCCTCGGCTGCCCGCAGATGCGCCGAGGGCTCGGGCTCGGGCTCGGGCCGGCGCGCGGCGCCCACGGTCCCAGCGAGGCCCCGAGGCGGACTCGGCTCACCCTGCGCCCTCTCCCTGGGGCGGGGCCGCCGCCAGACACTGTCCTGCCGGGAGGAGCAGCCTGGCCAAGCCTGACCCGCGCCCGATTCCCAGGCAGCGCGGGGCGTCTGTGGCCGGCGCAGCTCAGCGCGGACCTTCCCTTCCCTCCCGGCGCCCCCCCGAAGGCCCATGGGCGGATGGCTCTCCGGCCCGTGCAGTGCGCGCCGGCGGGGGCCGGCTGGGGCCCGGAGCTCGGATTGTGTGCGCTCCCGGGGTGCCGCGGGGTGGGGGGGGGGGGAGGTGGGTGCGCGTGTGTGCGTGTCGGCGTCGGTGTCGTCGTCGGAGATGGGGGCCGCCGAGTAGCGCCCAAGCCAAGAGGCCAAAGAAAGGCGTGTGAGCTCTGCCCGCAGCTCTCCGTCGGGGCCGGCTGGGCTGCGGTGGGGGTGAGGCCGGCAGGTGCGCTTGGGCGGAGCGGCCGCCGGCTGGCTGGCTGGCGGGCGGCGCGGTGAGGGAGCGCGCTGGCGTCCTGGAGCCCCGGCCCCGCAGCGGCTTCCGGCGCGGAGGGGGCCCGGGGAGGCAGGGCTGCCTTGCGCTCAGGGCTCCCCGGAGCCACCACGGCGGGGTGGACCCCACCCCGCCCCCCCGGGCCAGGCCCAGCGAACGGGGCGGGGGTCCCGTCTCTGGCTGGCGCGCGGAGGGCTCGGCTGCCCGCCTGGCGGGCGTGTGGCCGTGGTGAGGCCTCCGGGTGGCCACGCCTCGTGGGCGCCCCGGGGACGGAGGGGGTGGAGACCACGGAATGAATGGGGGCCGGCGGAAAGGACAGGCCGTGGGGACCCCGCGCTCCCGGCGGGCGGGCGGGGGGAGGTGTAGGGCGGGGCTGGGAGAGCGAGGAGGCGAGCGAGGCGCGCCCCTCAGTGGGAGCGTGGCCCGGCCCGCGCGGGGCTGCCGGCATTTCGGCCCGCGGCTGGCCTGCAGGGGGCGGCGGCGGGAAGGAAGAGGGCAAACGGAGCCCCCGGAGAGCCGTGCCGCCGACTTGCCGAGTTGCCGAGGCCCGCGGCCGCCGTGGGATGAGGAGGAGGGAGAGGCGCGGGAGGTGGCGGGGGAGGGAGGGCGCGGGGGCGCCAAGCCTGTGGCCGGGAGGGCCGAGGCGCTGCAGCTGCGTGGGTCCCGGGCCACGTGTGCCAGGGCGCCGCCAGCCCGCAGCCCGCAGCCCGCAGCCCGCAGCCCGCAGCGGCGTGTAAGGCGGGGACAGACAGGGCGTCGTCCAGGCCCGGGTGCGGAGAGCCCGCGTTGGGCGGGCCAAAAGGTGGGCGTGTCAGGAGTGGGATTCGAACCCACGCCTCCAGGGGAGACTGCGACCTGAACGCAGCGCCTTAGACCGCTCGGCCATCCTGACGGCGGGCCTGGGCGCGCCGCCGCTCGCCTGGCTGCGACCCGGCGCCGACCCCGGAGCTGGCTGGCGGCCGTGTGGGTGCGCGACGGACGGACGGACGGACGGACGGACGGGACTCGCGTCCCGGTCGACGAGGCCAACGGCCCGCCGACTGACTCTGCTGGCGCCGCCGCCCTCGCCGCGGTCCTCGCCGCCGCCCCTCCCCCTTCCCGGGGGCGCGCACCCTGATGCCGCGTCCGGCCCCCGCCGCCCCCCGCCGCCCCCGCCCGCCCGCCGCGGCCCATCCCCGGCGCGGGGCCTCCGGCTCGCTCGCGCAGCCCTGCTTGCCGTGTCGGGCGTCTTCTCCCGCCGCCATCCCCGCGCGGCTTGGGCGGGGGCGGGGGCGGCGGCGGGTCCGGGGGCGCGACGCTCCGAGTCGGGCCGGGGGACTGCTGTGCGCGCTGACGCGGCGGCCGGGGGGTCGGGCCGGGTGGGCGTGGCCCGGGGCACGTGGCGGGCGCCTGGCAGGAACGGGCGCGCGGGACGTCGAGGGCCGGGTGGGCGTGGGCAGGCAGGCAGGCCGGCGGGCGGGCGGGCGGGCGGGGAGAGGGGGTCGGGCGCCGGGCGGCCGCCGCCGCCGTCCTCGTTAGTATAGTGTGAGTATCCCGCCTGTCACGCGGGAGCCGGGGGTTCGATTCCCGACGGGGAGGCGAGACACGCCCTCTTTTGGTCGCGGGCGCCGCCGCCGCGCTGCCCAAACGTACGCCGGCCCCCAGGGCCCTCCTTGTCCTCCTTCTCCTCCTTCTCCTCCTTGTCCTGCTTCTCCTCCCTCGTGCCTCCGCCCGGCCCCGTGCGGCCAGAGGCGCGGGGGCGACCGCGGGGGCCCGTCCTGCCCGCCGTCGACCCGACCCCCCGCACCCCCTGCCCTTCCTCGTCGGCCCTGGCGCCCTGGCGCCCTGGCGCGTGCGGGCTCGGCCCAGCCCAGCCGGGACCTCCTGACGGGAGGCTGGCCGCCACGGGCTCCTCGCTCACGCGACGGACAGCTGCCCGGCTGCCGGGCTGCCCGTGGAGGTGGCCGTGGGGGCCGGGCCGACTGTGCGGGCGGGGCGGGGCGGGGCGGGGCGGGGCGCGGGTGGCGGGAGGGAAGGGAAGGGAAGGGAAGCGCGCGCCGGGGGCAGGGGGCAAGGGGCGGGGCTCCCCGGCGGGCAGCCGAGGGCCCGGGAGCCGCAGGGCGGCGAGAGCGCCCCCCAGAGGCGGGCGGCGGAGGCGGCGGGCGGTCGTGCCTGCGGAGCAGCCAGGGCTGCGTGGGGGTGGCGCGGGTGGGGCGCCGGGCGGGCCGCTGGTGGCGCCCGCGACGGCGCAGAGCTGCGGCCGGCCGGCACGTCGGGGCAGGGCTGCGGCAGGCGGCGGAGGCGGTGGCGAGAGGGCGAGGAGGCGCTGGTGCGGAGCCTGGGCCGGCGTCCGGGGGCGGCCGGGCTGTGCAGCGTTGGTGGTATAGTGGTGAGCATAGCTGCCTTCCAAGCAGTTGACCCGGGTTCGATTCCCGGCCAACGCAGCTGGCCAACGTTTTGCGCGGCTCCAGGGCCCCGGTGCTCAGGCCCGATGGGAGCCGGGAGCCGGGCGCGACGCTGAGTGCGTGTGTGTGTGTGTGTGTGAGAGAGAGAGAGAGAGAGAGAGAGGAGGAGGAGGAGGAGGCGCGCAGCGTTTTGACGGCGCGGCGGGCGGGCGGTCCGGCCAGGTGGCTCGGCGGGGCCGGCGGGCGGCTGCGCGTGGCCCGGCGGGGGCCCTGGAGGCCAAGCAGAGGCGAGTGGGCGGTAGGGAGGGAGGCGCCGGGTCCAGGGCGCACGGGCCAGGCGCGCAGCCTGACGCTCCCTGGTGGTCTAGTGGTTAGGATTCGGCGCTCTCACCGCCGCGGCCCGGGTTCGATTCCCGGTCAGGGAAGCCTTTCTTCTTCCTCTCGCAAGACCGCCGCCGCACACCCCTTTTAGCCGAAGCTCGCTCGTGCGTCTCCCTGGCCCCGAGCTGACCGAGGCTGCGCGTGCGCACGAGGCCACCCGCCCCGTCGAGCCCAAGGCTGGCTTGCCTGCGGGCTCCGTCGGGCCGGCCCAAGCCTTTTGGCCTCGCTGGCTGGCTGGCCGGCAGGTGGGCCGACTGGAGGTCTCGGCGTCTCGCGGCCGCCTCCCCCGGACGCTCGCCGGGCTCCCCGTCTCGCTCCGCCCCAGGCCCGACAGGCCGGGACGCCGTCCGACCCCAGCCGAGGCCACCGACAGGCCGGGCGCCTCGGGCCTCCGTGGGTGCTTGGACTCTCCCGCAGCACCCCTGCCGCCGGGAGAAAGGTCGTGGCGGCTCGCAGCGCCCCCACCCCCGGCCCCCCGCTGGCTCCTTGGTGAGGTGCTACTTGGCGGCGGCCGCGCTGGGGGCATGTGGGGGCGGCGGGCCGAGGCAGAGGGGGCCGGGGTGTGGGGGAGGGTGAGCCACCTGTCTCTCTCTGAGTCGGGGGTCACTTGCTGGAGCCCCGGTGCCTTCTCTCGCCGTCGGCCCGGCAACCGCCAGCGATGGCGGCGCACGTGGGTGGTGGTCTTGGGCTTGGGCGGGGATGGGAGCAGAGCGCCGGCCCCCGCCGCCCCCGCCCGGGCAGGCGGTGGTTGGAAAGCGGTTGTGGGCGTGTCCCGGTGGCCGGACCACCAGGCAGTGGAGGCCAGAGAGCAGGGAGATAGATGCAGGAGGCCAGTGGGGCTAACCCGCGGGCCGGGCAGGTGGGAGGGGGCGGAGGCACCCGGGGGACAGACGGGGTGCCCTTGGAGGCCCCGGGTCAGTCCAACTGCACGACCGCTACCCCGAATCCTGGGGCAGAGGGGGCAGGCGTGTTCCCCGACACAGCTTCCTCCACCCACGCCCCGGCCCGCCCCGGCCCCAGCCCCACGTGGCCGGCGCCCCAGCTGGATGCCGCTCGGAAGGCGTTCCCCTTGGCGCCTTAGCGCCCACCTAGGCAGGAGAGCCTGCAGCCCTGTCTCCGCCCGGGTGCGGGTCTCCTGGCGCCGCTGCTCCTGCAGGTGAACCGCAGCGCCCGGCCTCCTTCCTGCCAACGCTTGCACGCCGGCCCTCCAAGGCTTTGCTGTGTGTCCAGAGACCGTCTGTCTCCGTCGGAGGCCGCAGAGGCCGGCCCGCGCTCTGCGTGAGCCTTCCGCGGTCGCTGGCTGGATTGGGCCACGGTCGGGCGGCGGTGGAGAGGAGCGCCCGTGGGCCTCCGGGTGCTTCCCGTCAGCACGGGCAGTTCCCTCAGCGCCCTCGCCTCTCCCTCTGGCTGTATGGGTGGGGGGTGGGGGTGGCGGGGAGTCCGCGACGGTGGGGGGATAGCGCGGGACGAGGGTGTTCTCCCCGGCGCGTCGCCTCCCACGGGGGTCAGGGCACAGGCGCAAAGCGTCCCGGAAAGAGGGGAGGGCCAGGAGCGGACCGAGCCGGGGCAGTGGGAGAAGGAGTACCGGGGTGTGTGCGTGGAGTGAGGGCCCGGGACGTGTGGCGCCGGCGGGCACTGGCCGAGAGTGGGGCTGGCCACTGAGGCAGGGTGTCTGCGGGGGCTCGGGTGCGGCAGGGCACCCTGCCCGGCGCCTCTCCTGCACCTGTGCACCTGTGCGGGCGGGCGAGCTGTGAGGTAGGGGGACGGGACACGCTGGGCGTGTGCCCTGAGGAGCCTGTGGGAGACCGGGACTGCCGGCCTTGAGTGTAGGACGTGGGTGTGGGGTCCAGGGGTCGGTGGTAGATGAGGGTTTGAGCCTGAGGCTGGAAGGAGCGGCACGTTGCACGTGGGGGTGGGTGGCGGTGGGGAGGGGTCCCCGGTGCCAGAGGGCTGGGAGACCCCCGTGGTGGCGGGGTGGACGGCGGCGGAGAGGTGCCGGGAGGCCGCTGGGCTGCGCTGGGCTGCGCTGGGCTGCGCTGGGCTGCGCTGCAGGGTGGCCGGGCAGACGAGAGCGGTTGAGCGAAGCGAGCGAGCGAGCGCGAGCGAGGTGCAGGGGGCGGGGGGTGGCAAGCAGGCAGCTGCGCGGCGCCGGGCGAGGCAAAGAGAGAGAGAGAGGGAGGGAGGGAGGGACCGGGTGTCGGAGTGTTTTCCCACGGGGTGAGGAATTCCACCCGCCCCGGAGATGACCATTCCCCGTCACTCGTCATGGGACCACCAGCCACGTCTCAGGTGTCAGGTGTCGTCCTGGGCTTGAGATTCAGGGAGCCAAAGGGACAGACGCAACGCACGATCATCGACAAATGAGGACTGGGAAAGAGAGGCACGGAGGCGGGTGACAGGGGTGGGTCGTTCGGGCAAGAGGGGCTGGTGGGGGGTGGAGGGGCCAGCGGCGCTGGTACTCGTGTTGCTCGCTGCTGCCGCCGCTGCCTCCGCCGCCGCCGTGATGGTGGTGGCGAACTTTGGCGCTGTTGGTGACTGCGTCCCCCGGGGCCCCGGTGTAACGGTGGACTCGGTGAGCGATGTGGTCGGGGGTCCGGGAAGGCCTTCGGTGCCGCCGCCGGCGATGCCCTTGCCCGTGCGCTGGCCCTCGGTCCCTGCTGCTGCTGCTATCGCGGTGGTGGTTGTGCTGGGTGGTCCTGGGGCTTGGTGGCGACTCGGTGCTGGTGGGGTGGCGGTGAGGGAGGGTGGAGGACTTCAGGGCCGTGGGCCATGCTACCCGTGCCGGTGTGCTGATGGTGGCCTCGGTGGTGGCGGTGACCGCGGAGGACTTCAGTCTGTTGGCGATCATGCCTACGCTGGCCTGCTGGCGGTGGGCACGTCCCGCTGCTGCTGCTGCTGCTGCTGCTGCTGCTGCTGGTACAACTGCTTCTGGCATGGTGGTGGTAGTCCTGGTGCTGGTGCTGGTGCTGGTGCTGGTGTGGGATGGTGGTCCTGGGGGTTGGTGGTGGACCAAGTGCTGCGGGGGTCGTGGAGGCCGGGCGAGGGGGGGAGGTGACCTCCGTGCCCTTGGCCGTGATGCCCATGCTGGTGCGCCGCCGTTCGTGGACCCGACGTGCTGGTGACAGCCGTGGCGGTGGCGCTGTCCCTCGAGGCTGGGTGTGCTGGCGCCGGTGCTGGCTAGGCTGCATGGACCTGGTGCTCGCGGTGACTTTAGCAGTGGGGAGTGGCCCGTGTTTGAAGGAGACCGCGGCCAGGTGGCCATAGAGAGCATCCCGGGGCTGCCAACGGGAGGATGTCGGGCCGTGAAACGGGGCTCCCTGGCGCGCTCCCAAGGAGTGGCTGAGGGCCCCTCCAGAGGAGGGGTGGCAAGATGGTTGGTGGTCGGTCGACGTGCAAAGAGAGGAGGGTTTGGGGAGTGTGGGTAGAATGAGCCATTGAGGGAGGGAATGTGAAAGCATGCAGGTGGGCTGTGCCCGGGCGGGCGCGGGCGGTGCTTGGAAAGCATTGCTTGAAGTGACGTGGGTGAGCGAAGCGCCGTCCGGGTCAGGGTCATGAGAGAAAAAGGGCAAGGACAACGTGGGGCCGGGCAAGGGACCTGGGCCACGTCGGGCGGCAGGGGGCGGGCAGCCGGGTGGAGCGTGGCGGCCAGGGCTGGCGGCCACGGGCGAGAGACCAGAACAGACAAGTCGGCAGGGGGAAGCGGGGCGGGGCAGGAGGGCAGGGCCCCCGGCGTGAGCACAGCTGGTTCAGGCTCAGGCCCTGTGGCTTGAGCGCGTGCGCGAGGAAGCCGGGCGCGCGCGGCCAAAAGGGGGCGGCGCGCTGCATGGGCCGGGAATCGAACCCGGGCCTCCCGCGTGGCAGGCGAGAATTCTACCACTGAACCACCATGCACCGGTGGCGGCGGCCACCAGACGGCTTCCCCAGCGGCGCTCGTCGTCGTCCCGGCACGGCCAGTGGTGAGCACCCGCTGCGCGGGGGCGGGCGGGCGGGCCCGCGGTCTGCAAGACAGGCTCCGCGACCGTGCAGATGCGCCGAGGGCTCGGGCTCGGGCTCGGGCTCGGGCTCGGGCCGGCGCGCGGCGCCCACGGTCCCAGCGAGGCCCGAGGCGGACTCGGCTCACCCTGCGCCCTCTCCCTGGGGCGTGGCCGCCGCCAGACACCTGTCCCTTGCCGGGAGGAAGCAGCCTGGCCAAGCCTGACCCGCGCCCGATTCCCAGGCAGCGCAGGGCGTCTGTGGCCGGCGCAGCTCACAGCGCGGACCTTCCCTTCCCTCCCGGCCGCCACCCGAAGGCCCATTGGCGGATGGCTCTCCGGCCCGTGCAGTGCGCGCCGGCGGGGGCCGGCTGGGGCCCGGAGCTCGGATTGTGTGCGCTCCCGGGGTGCCGCGGGGTGGGGGGGGGGGGAGGTGGGTGCGCGTAGTTGGTGCGTGTCGGCGTCGGTGTCGTCGTCGGAGATGGGGGGGCCGCCGAGTAGCGCCCAAGCCAAGAGGCCAAAGAAAGGGCGTGTGAGCTCTGCCCGCAGCTCTCCGTCGGGGGCCGAGCTGGGCTGCGGTTGGGGGTGAGGCCGGCAGGTGCGCTTGGGCGGAGCGGCCGCCGGCTGGCTGGCTGGCGGGCGGCGCGGTGATGGAGCGCGCTGGCGTCCTGGAGCCCCGGCCCGCAGCGGCTTCCGGCGCGGAGGGGGCCCGGGGAGGCAGGCTGCCTTGCGCTCAGGGCTCCCCGGAGCCACCAACGGCGGGGTGGACCCCACCCCGCCCCCCCGGGCCAGGCCCAGCGAACGGGGCGGGGGTCCCGTCTCTGGCTGGCGCGCGGAGGGCTCGGCTGCCCGCCTGGCGGGCGTGTGGCCTGTGGTGAGGCCTCCGGGTGGCCACGCCTCGTGGGCGCCCCGGGGACGGAGGGGGGTGGAGACCACTGAATGAATGGGGGCCGGCGGAAAGGACAGGCCGTGGGGACCACCGCGCTCCCAGCGGGCGGGCGGGGGGAGGTGGTAGGGCGGGGCTGGGAGAGCGAGGAGGCGAGCGAGGCGCGCCCCTCAGTGGGAGCGTGGCCCGGCCCGCGCGGGGCTTGCCGGCATTTCGGCCCGCGGCTGGCCTGCAGGGGGCGGCGGCGGGGAAGGAAGAGGGGCAAACGGAGCCCCCGGAGAGCCGTGCCGCCGACTTGCCGAGTTGCCGAGGCCCGCGGACCGCCGTGGGATGAGGAGGAGGAGAGGCGCGGGAGGTGGCGGGGGAGGGAGGGCGCGGGGGCGCCAAGCCTGTGGCCGGGAGGGCCGAGGCGCTGCAGCTGCGTGGGTCCCGGGCCACGTGTGCCAGGGCGCCGCCAGCCCGCAGCCCGCACCCGCAGCCCGCAGCCCGCAGCGGCGTGTAAGGGCGGGACAGACAGGGCGTCGTCCAGGCCCGGGTGCGGAGAGCCCGCGTTGGGCGGGCCAAAGGTGGGCGTGTCAGGAGTGGGATTCGAAACCCACGCCTCCAGGGGAGACTGCGACCTGAACGCAGCGCCTTAGACCGCTCGGCCATCCTGACGGCGGGCCTGGGCGCGCCGCCGCTCGCCTGGCTGGGACCCGGCGCCGACCCGGAGCTGGCTGGCGGCCGTGTGGGTGCGCGACGGACGGACGGACGGACGGACGACGGGACCACTCGCGTCCGGTCGACGAGGCCAACGGCCCGCCGACTGACTCTGCTGGCGCCGCCAGCACCTCGCCGCGGTCCTCGCCGCCGCCCCCTCCCCCTTCCCGGGGCGCGCACCCTCTGCGGGCGTCCGGGCCCCCCGCCCCGCCCCCCGCCGCCCCCCGCCGCCCGCAGCGCCCATCCCGCGCGGGGCTCCGGCTCGCTCGCGCCATGCCCTGCTTGCCGTGTCGGGCGTCTTCTCCCGCCCGCCATCCCCGCGCGGCTGGGCGGGGGCGGGGGCTGGCGGCGGGTCCGGGGGCGCGACGCTCCGAGTCGGGCCGGGGGACTGCTGTGCGCGCTGACGCGGCGGCCGGGGGGTCGGGCCGGGTGGGCCGTGGCCCGGGGCACGTGGCGGGGCCCTGGCAGGACGGGCGCGCGGGACGTCGAGGGCCCGGGTGGCGTGGGCAGGCAGGCAGGCCGGCGGGGCGGGCGGGCGGGCGGAGAGGGGGTCGGGCGCCCGGGCGGCCGCCGCCGCCGTCCTCGTTAGTATAGTGGTGAGTACCCCGCCTGTCACGCGGGAGACCGGGGTTCGATTCCCCGACGGGGAGGCGAGACACGCCTCCTTTTGGTCGCGGGCGCCGCCGCCGCTCTGCCCAAACGTACGCCGGCCCCCAGGGCCCTCCTTCTCCTCTTCTCCTCCTTGTCCTGCTTCTCCTCCCTCGTGCCTCCGCCCGGCCCCGTGCGGCCAGAGGCGCGGGGCGACCGCGGGGGCCCGTCCTGCCCGCCGTCGACCCGACCCCCCGCACCCCCTGCCCTTCCTCGTCGGCCCTGGCGCCCTGGCGCCCTGGCGCGTTCGGGCTCGGCCCAGCCCAGCCGGGACCTCCTGACGGGAGGCTGGCCGCCACGGGCTCCTCGCTCACGCGACGGACAGCTGCCCGGCTGCCGGGCTGCCCGTGGAGGTGGCCGTGGGGGGCCGGGCCGACTGTGCGGGCGGGGCGGGGGCGGGGCGGGGCGGGGCGCGGGTGGCGGGAGGGAAGGGAAGGGAAGGGAAGCGCGCGCCGGGGGCAGGGGGCAAGGGGCGGGGCTCCCCGGCGGGCAGCCGAGGGCCCGGGAGCCGCAGGGCGGCGAGAGCGCCCCCCAGAGGCGGGCGGCTGGAGGCGGCGGGCGGTCGTGCCTGCGGAGCAGCCAGGGCTGCGTGGGGGTGGCGGCTGGGGTGGGCGCCGGGCGGCCGCTGGTGCGCCCGCGACGGCGCAGAGCTGCGACGCCGGCACGTCGGGGCAGGGCTGCGGCAAGGCGGCGGAGGCGGTGGCGAGAGGGCGAGGAGGCGCTGGTGCGGAGCCTGGGCCGGCGTCCGGGGCGGCCCGGGCTGTGCAGCGTTGGTGGTATAGTGGTGAGCATAGCTGCCTTCAAGCAGTTGACCCGGGTTCGATTCCCGGCCAACGCAGCTGGCCAACGTTTTGCGCGCTCCAGGGCCCCGGTGCTCAGGCCCGATGGGAGCCGGGAGCCGGGCGCGACGCTGAGTGCGTGTGTGTTGTGTGTGTGTGTGAGAGAGAGGAGAGGAGAGAGAGAGAGAGGAGGATGAGGAGGAGGCGCGCAGCGTTTTGACGGCGCGGCGGCGGGCGGTCCGGCAGGTTGGCTCGGCGGGGCCGGCGGGCGGCTGCGCGTGGCCCCGGCGGGGGCCCTGGAGGCCAAGCAGAGGCGAGTGGGCGGTAGGGAGGGAGGCGCCGGGTCCAGGGCGCACGGGGCCAGGCGCGCAGCCTGACGCTCCCTGGTGGTCTAGTGGTTAGGATTCGGCGCTCTCACCGCCGCGGCCCGGGTTCGATTCCCGGTCAGGGAAGCCTTTCTTCTTCCTCTCGCAAGACCGCCGCCGCACACCCCTTTTAGCCGAGCTCGCTCGTGCGTCTCCCTGGCCCCGAGCTTGACCGATGGCTGCGCGTGCGCACGAGGCCACCCGCCCGTCGAGCCCAAGGCTGGCTTGCCTGGCGGGCTCCGTCGGGCCGGCCCAAGCCTTTTGCCTCGCTGGCTGGCTGGCCGGCAGGTGGGCCGGACTGGAGGTCTCGCGTCTCCGCGGCCGCCTCCCCCGGACGCTCGCCTGGCTCCCCGTCTCGCTCGCCCCAGGCCCGACAGTCCGGGACGCCGTCCGACCCCAGCCGAGCCACCGACATGCCGGGCGCCTCGGGCCTCCGTTGGTTGCTTTGGACTCTCCCGCAGCACCCCTGCCGCGGGAGGAAAGGTCGTGGCGGCTCGCAGCGCCCCCCACCCCCGGCCCCCGCTGGCTCCTTGGTGAGGTTCTACTTGGCGGCGGCCGCGCTGGGGGCATGTGTGGGCGGGCGGGCCGAGGCAGAGGGGGCCTGGGTGTGGGGAGGTGAGCCACCTGTCTCTCTCTGAGTCGGGGGTCACTTGCTGGAGCCCCCGGTGCCTTCTCTCGGCCGTCGGCCCGGCAACCGCCAGCGATGGCGGCGCACGTGGGTGGTGGTCTTGGGCTTGGGCGGGGATGGGAGCAGAGCGCCGGCCCCCGCCGCCCCCCGCCCGGGCAGGCGGTGGTTGGAAAGCGGTTGTGGGCGTGTCCCGGTGGGCCGGACCACCAGGCAGTGGAGGCCAGAGAGCAGGGAGATAGATGCAGGAGGCCAGTGGGGCTAACCCGCGGGCCGGGCAGGTGGGAGGGGGCGGAGGCACCCGGGGGACAGACGGGGTGCCCTTGGAGGCCCCGGGTCAGTCCAACTGCACGACCGCTACCCCACCCCCGAATCCTGGGGCAGAGGGGCAGGCGTGTTCCCCGACACAGCTTCCTCCACCCCACGCCCCCGGCCCGGCCCCGGCCCCAGCCCCACGTGGCCGGCGCCCCAGCTGGATGCCGCTCGGAAGGCGTTCCCCTTGGCGCCTTAGCGCCCACCTAGGCAGGAGAGCCTGCAGCCCTGTCTCCGCCCGGGTGCGGGTCTCCTGGCGCCGCTGCTCCTGCAGGTGAACCGCAGCGCCCGGCCTCCTTCCTGCCAACGCTTGCACGCCGGCCCTCCAAGGCTTTGCTGTGTGTCCAGAGACCGTCTGTCTCCGTCGGAGGCGCAGAGGCCGGCCCGCGCTCTGCGTGAGCCTTCCGCGGCTCGCTGGCTGGATTGGGCCACGGTCGGGCGCGGTGGAGAGGAGCGCCCGTGGGCCTCCGGGTGCTTCCCGTCAGCACGGGCAGTTCCCTCAGCGCCCTCGCCTCTCCCTCTGGCTGTATGGGTGGGGGTGGGGGTGCGGGGAGTCCGCGACGGTGGGGGATAGCGCGGGACGAGGGTGTTCTCCCCCGGCGCGTCGCCTCCCACGGGGGTCAGGGCACAGGCGCAAAGCGTCCCGGAAAGAGGGGAGGGCCAGGAGCGGACCGAGCCGGGCAGTGGGAGAAGGAGTACCGGGTGTGTGCGTGGAGTGAGGGCCCGGGACGTGTGGCGCCGGCGGGCACTGGCCGAGAGTGGGGCTGGCCACTGAGGCAGGGTGTCTGCGGGGGCTCGGGTGCGGCAGGGCACCCTGCCCGGCGCCTCTCCTGCACCTGTGCACCTGTGCGGGCGGGCGAGCTGTGAGGTAGGGGACGGGACACGCTGGGCGTGTGCCTGAGGAGCCTGTGGGAGACCGGGACTGCCGGCCTTGAGTGTAGGACGTGGGTGTGGGGTCCAAGGGGTCGGTGGTAGATGGAGGGTTTGAGCCTGGAGGCTGGAAGGAGCGGCACGTGGCACGTGGGGGTGGGTGGCGGTGGGGAGTGGGTCCCGGTGCCAGAGGGCTGGGAGACCCCGTGGTGGCGGTGGACGGCGGCGGGAGAGGTGCCGGGAGGCCGCTGGGCTGCGCTGGGCTGCGCTGCAGGGTGGCCGGGCAGACGAGAGCGGGTGAGCGAGCGAGCGAGCGAGCGAGCGAGCGAGGTGCAGGGGGCGGGGGTGGCAAGCAGGCAGCTGCGCGGCGGCCGGGCGAGGCAAAGAGAGAGAGAGAGGGAGGGAGGGAGGGACCGGGTGTCGGAGCTGTTCCCACGGGGTGAGAATTCCACCGCCCCGGAGATGACCATTCCCCGTCATCGTCATGGGGACCACCAGCCACGTCTCAGGTGTCAGGTGTCGTCCTGGGCTTGAGATTCAGGGAGGCCAAAGGGACAGACGCAACGCACGATCATCGACAAATGAGGACTGGGAAAGGAGGGCACGGGGAGGCGGGGTGACAGGGGTGGGGTCGTTCGGGCAAGAGGGGCTGGTGGGGGTGGAGGGGCCAGCGGCGCTGGTACTCGTGTTGCTGCTGCTGCCGCCGCTGCCTCCGCCGCCGCCGGTGATGGTGGTGGCGAACTTTGGCGCTGTTGGTGACGGCGTCCCCCGGGGCCCCGGTGTAACGGTGGACTCGGTGAGCGATGGGGGGTCGGGGGTCCGGGAAGGCCTTCGGTGCCGCCGCCGGCGATGCCCTTGCCCGTGCGCTGGCCTCGGTCCTGCTGCTGCTGCTATCGCGGTGGTGGTGTGCTGGTGGTCCTGGGGCTTGGTGGCGACTCGGTGCTGGTGGGGTGGTGGTGAGGGAGGGTGGAGGACTTCAGGGCCGTGGGCCATGCTACCCGTGCCGGTGTGCTGATGGTGGCCTCGGTGGTGGCGGTGACCGCGGAGGACTTCAGTCTGTTGGCGATCATGCCTACGCTGGCCTGCTGGCGGTGGGCACGTCCCGCTGCTGCTGCTGCTGCTGCTGCTGCTGCTGCTGCTGCTGGTACAACTGCTTCTGGTATGGTGGTGGTAGTCCTGGTGCTGGTGCTGGTGCTGGTGCTGGTGTGGGGATGGTGGTCCTGGGGGTTGGTGGTGGACCAAGTGCTGCGGGGGTCGTGGAGGCCGGGCGAGGGGGGGAGGTGACCTCCGTGCCCTTGGCCGTGATGCCCATGCTGGTGCGCCGCCGTTCGTGGACCCGACGTGCTGGTGACAGCCGTGGCGGTGGCGCTGTCCCTCGAGGCTGGGTGTGCTGGCGCCGGTGCTGGCTAGGCTGCATGGACCTGGTGCTCGCGGTGACTTTAGCAGTGGGGAGTGGCCCGTGTTTGAAGGAGACCGCGGCCAGGTGGCCATAGAGAGCATCCCGGGGCTGCCAACGGGAGGATGTCGGGCCGTGAAACGGGGCTCCCTGGCGCGCTCCAAGGAGTGGCTGAGGGCCCCTCCAGAGGAGGGGTGGCAAGATGGTTGGTGGTCGGTCGACGTGCAAAGAGAGGAGGGTTTGGGGAGTGTGGGTAGAATGAGCCATTGAGGGAGGGAATGTGAAAAGCATGCAGGTGGGCTGTGCCCGGGCGGGCGCGGGCGGTGCTTGGAAGCATTGCTTGAAGTGACGTGGGTGAGCGAAGCGCCGTCCGGGTCAGGGTCATGGAGAGAAAAAGGGCAAGGACAACGTGGGGCCGGGCAAGGGACCTGGGCCACGTCGGGCGGCAGGGGGCGGGCAGCCGGGTGGAGCGTGGCGGCCAGGGCTGGCGGCCACGGGCGAGAGACCAGAACAGACAAGTCGGCAGGGGGAAGCGGGGCGGGGCAGGAGGGCAGGGCCCCCGGCGTGAGCACAGCTGGTTCAGGCTCAGGCCCTGTGGCTTGAGCGCGTGCGCGAGGAAGCCGGGCGCGCGCGGCCAAAAGGGGGCGGCGCGCTGCATGGGCCGGGAATCGAACCCGGGCCTCCCGCGTGGCAGGCGAGAATTCTACCACTGAACCACCCATGCACCGGTGGCGGCGGCCACCAGACGGCTTCCCCAGCGGCGCTCGTCGTCGTCCCGGCACGGCCAGTGGTGAGCACCCGCTGCGCGGGGGCGGGCGGCGGGCCCGCGGTCTGCAAGACAGGCTCCGCGCCCGTGCAGATGCGCCGAGGGCTCGGGCTCGGGCTCGGGCTCGGGCTCGGGCCGGCGCGCGGCGCCCACGGTCCCAGCGAGGCCCCCGAGGCGGACTCGGCTCACCCTGCGCCCTCTCCCTGGGGCGGGGCCGCCGCCAGACACTGTCCTGCCGGGAGGAGCAGCCTGGCCAAGCCTGACCCGCGCCCGATTCCCAGGCAGCGCGGGGCGTCTGTGGCCGGCGCAGCTCAGCGCGGACCTTCCCTTCCCTCCCGGCGCCCCCCCGAAGGCCCATGGGCGGATGGCTCTCCGGCCCGTGCAGTGCGCGCCGGCGGGGGCCGGCTGGGGCCCGGAGCTCGGATTGTGTGCGCTCCCGGGGTGCCGCGGGGTGGGGGGGGGGGGGAGGTGGGTGCGCGTGTGTGCGTGTCGGCGTCGGTGTCGTCGTCGGAGATGGGGGCCGCCGAGTAGCGCCCAAGCCAAGAGGCCAAAGAAAGGCGTGTGAGCTCTGCCCGCAGCTCTCCGTCGGGGCCGGCTGGGCTGCGGTGGGGGTGAGGCCGGCAGGTGCGCTTGGGCGGAGCGGCCGCCGGCTGGCTGGCTGGCGGGCGGCGCGGTGAGGGAGCGCGCTGGCGTCCTGGAGCCCCGGCCCCGCAGCGGCTTCCGGCGCGGAGGGGGCCCGGGGAGGCAGGGCTGCCTTGCGCTCAGGGCTCCCCGGAGCCACCACGGCGGGGTGGACCCCACCCCGCCCCCCCGGGCCAGGCCCAGCGAACGGGGCGGGGGTCCCGTCTCTGGCTGGCGCGCGGAGGGCTCGGCTGCCCGCCTGGCGGGCGTGTGGCCGTGGTGAGGCCTCCGGGTGGCCACGCCTCGTGGGCGCCCCGGGGACGGAGGGGGGTGGAGACCACGGAATGAATGGGGGGCCGGCGGAAAGGACAGGCCGTGGGGACCCCGCGCTCCCGGCGGGCGGGCGGGGGGAGGTGTAGGGCGGGGCTGGGAGAGCGAGGAGGCGAGCGAGGCGCGCCCCTCAGTGGGAGCGTGGCCCGGCCCGCGCGGGGCTGCCGGCATTTCGGCCCGCGGCTGGCCTGCAGGGGGCGGCGGCGGGAAGGAAGAGGGCAAACGGAGCCCCCGGAGAGCCGTGCCGCCGACTTGCCGAGTTGCCGTGGGATGAGGAGGAGGGAGAGGCGCGGGAGTTGGCGGGGGAGGGAGGGCGCGGGGGGCGCCAAGCCTGTGGCCGGGAGGGCCGAGGCGCTGCAGCTGCGTGGGTCCCGGGCCACGTGTGCCAGGGCGCCGCCAGCCCGCAGCCCGCAGCCCGCAGCCCGCAGCCCGCAGCGGCGTGTAAGGCGGGACAGACAGGGCGTCGTCCAGGCCCGGGTGCGGAGAGCCCGCGTTGGGCGGGCCAAAAGGTGGGCGTGTCAGGAGTGGGATTCGAACCCACGCCTCCAGGGGAGACTGCGACCTGAACGCAGCGCCTTAGACCGCTCGGCCATCCTGACGGCGGGCCTGGGCGCGCCGCCGCTCGCCTGGCTGGGACCCGGCGCCGACCCCGGAGCTGGCTGGCGGGCCGTGTGGGTGCGCGACGGACGGACGGACGGACGGACGGACGGGACTCGCGTCCCGGTCGACGAGGCCAACGGCCCGCCGACTGACTCTGCTGGCGCCGCCGCCCTCGCCGCGGTCCTCGCCGCCGCCCCCTCCCCCTTCCCGGGGCGCGCACCCTGCTGCGGGCGTCCGGCCCCCCGCCGCCCCCGCCGCCCCCGCCGCCCGCCGCGGCCCATCCCCGGCGCGGGGCCTCCGGCTCGCTCGCGCAGCCCTGCTTGCCGTGTCGGGCGTCTTCTCCCGCCGCCATCCCCGCGCGGCTGGGGCGGGGGCGGCGGCGGGTCCGGGGCGCGACGCTCCGAGTCGGGCCGGGGGACTGCTGTGCGCGCTGACGCGGCGGCCGGGGGGTCGGGCCGGGTGGGCCGTGGCCCGGGGCAACGTGGCGGGCGCCTGGCAGGACGGGGCGCGCGGGACGTCGAGGGCCCGGGTGGGCGTGGGCAGGCAGGCAGGCCGGGCGGGCGGGCGGGCGGAGAGGGGTCGGGCGCCCGGGCGGCCGCCGCCGCCGTCCTCGTTAGTATAGTGGTGAGTATCCCCGCCTGTCACGCGGGAGACCGGGGTTCGATTCCCCGACGGGGAGGCGAGACACGCCCTCTTTTGGTCGCGGGCGCCGCCGCCGCGCTGCCCAAAACGTACGCCGGCCCCCAGGGCCCTCCTTCTCCTCCTTCTCCTCCTTGTCCTCCTTCTCCTCCCTCGTGCCTCCGCCCGGCCCCGTGCGGCCAGAGGCGCGGGGCGACCGCGGGGGCCCGTCCTGCCCGCCGTCGACCCGACCCCCCGCACCCCCTGCCCTTCCTCGTCGGCCCTGGCGCCCTGGCGCCCTGGCGCGTGCGGGCTCGGCCCAGCCCAGCCGGGACCTCCTGACGGGAGGCTGGCCGCCACGGGCTCCTCGCTCACGCGACGGACAGCTGCCCGGCTGCCGGGCTGCCCGTGGAGGTGGCCGTGGGGGCCGGGCCGACTGTGCGGGCGGGGCGGGGCGGGGCGGGGCGGGGCGCGGGTGGCGGGAGGGAAGGGAAGGGAAGGGAAGCGCGCGCCGGGGGCAGGGGGCAAGGGGCGGGGCTCCCCGGCGGGCAGCCGAGGGCCCGGGAGCCGCAGGGCGGCGAGAGCGCCCCCCAGAGGCGGGCGGCGGAGGCGGCGGGCGGTCGTGCCTGCGGAGCAGCCAGGGCTGCGTGGGGGTGGCGCGGGTGGGGCGCCGGGCGGCCGCTGGTGGCGCCCGCGACGGCGCAGAGCTGCGGACGGCCGGCACGTCGGGGCAGGGCTGCGGCAGGCGGCGGAGGCGGTGGCGAGAGGGCGAGGAGGCGCTGGTGCGGAGCCTGGGCCGGCGTCCGGGGGCGGCCCGGGCTGTGCAGCGTTGGTGGTATAGTGGTGAGCATAGCTGCCTTCCAAGCAGTTGACCCGGGTTCGATTCCCGGCCAACGCAGCTGGCCAACGTTTTGCGCGGCTCCAGGGCCCCGGTGCTCAGGCCCGATGGGAGCCGGGAGCCGGGCGCGACGCTGAGTGCGTGTGTGTGTGTGTGTGTGTGTGTGTGTGAGAGAGAGAGAGAGAGAGGAGGAGGAGGAGGAGGCGCGCAGCGTTTTGACGGCGCGGCGGGCGGGCGGTCCGGCCAGGTGGCTCGGCGGGGCCGGCGGGCGGCTGCGCGTGGCCCGGCGGGGGCCCTGGAGGCCAAGCAGAGGCGAGTGGGCGGTAGGGAGGGAGGCGCCGGGTCCAGGGCGCACGGGCCAGGCGCGCAGCCTGACGCTCCCTGGTGGTCTAGTGGTTAGGATTCGGCGCTCTCACCGCCGCGGCCCGGGTTCGATTCCCGGTCAGGGAAGCCTTTCTTCTTCCTCTCGCAAGACCGCCGCCGCACACCCCTTTTAGCCGAAGCTCGCTCGTGCGTCTCCCTGGCCCCGAGCTGACCGAGGCTGCGCGTGCGCACGAGGCCACCCGCCCCGTCGAGCCCAAGGCTGGCTTGCCTGGCGGGCTCCGTCGGGCCGGCCCAAGCCTTTTGGCCTCGCTGGCTGGCTGGCCGGCAGGTGGGCCGACTGGAGGTCTCGGCGTCTCGCGGCCGCCTCCCCCGGACGCTCGCCTGGCTCCCCGTCTCGCTCCGCCCCAGGCCCGACAGTCCGGGACGCCGTCCGACCCCAGCCGAGGCCACCGACAGGCCGGGCGCCTCGGGCCTCCGTGGGTGCTTGGACTCTCCCGCAGCACCCCTGCCGCCGGGAGAAAGGTCGTGGCGGCTCGCAGCGCCCCCACCCCCGGCCCCCCGCTGGCTCCTTGGTGAGGTGCTACTTGGCGGCGGCCGCGCTGGGGGCATGTGGGGGCGGCGGGCCGAGGCAGAGGGGGCCGGGTGTGGGGAGGGTGAGCCACCTGTCTCTCTCTGAGTCGGGGGTCACTTGCTGGAGCCCCCGGTGCCTTCTCTCGGCCGTCGGCCCGGCAACCGCCAGCGATGGCGGCGCACGTGGGTGGTGGTCTTGGGCTTGGGCGGGGATGGGAGCAGAGCGCCGGCCCCCGCCGCCCCCGCCCGGGCAGGCGGTGGTTGGAAAGCGGTTGTGGGCGTGTCCCGGTGGCCGGACCACCAGGCAGTGGAGGCCAGAGAGCAGGGAGATAGATGCAGGAGGCCAGTGGGGCTAACCCGCGGGCCGGGCAGGTGGGAGGGGGCGGAGGCACCCGGGGGACAGACGGGGTGCCCTTGGAGGCCCCGGGTCAGTCCAACTGCACGACCGCTACCCCGAATCCTGGGGCAGAGGGGCAGGCGTGTTCCCCGACACAGCTTCCTCCACCCCACGCCCCCGGCCCGGCCCCGGCCCCAGCCCCACGTGGCCGGCGCCCCAGCTGGATGCCGCTCGGAAGGCGTTCCCCTTGGCGCCTTAGCGCCCACCTAGGCAGGAGAGCCTGCAGCCCTGTCTCCGCCCGGGTGCGGGTCTCCTGGCGCCGCTGCTCCTGCAGGTGAACCGCAGCGCCCGGCCTCCTTCCTGCCAACGCTTGCACGCCGGCCCTCCAAGGCTTTGCTGTGTGTCCAGAGACCGTCTGTCTCCGTCGGAGGCGCAGAGGCCGGCCCGCGCTCTGCGTGAGCCTTCCGCGGCTCGCTGGCTGGATTGGGCCACGGTCGGGCGGCGGTGGAGAGGAGCGCCCGTGGGCCTCCGGGTGCTTCCCGTCAGCACGGGCAGTTCCCTCAGCGCCCTCGCCTCTCCCTCTGGCTGTATGGGTGGGGGTGGGGGTGCGGGGAGTCCGCGACGGTGGGGGATAGCGCGGGACGAGGGTGTTCTCCCCCGGCGCGTCGCCTCCCACGGGGGTCAGGGCACAGGCGCAAAGCGTCCCGGAAAGAGGGGAGGGCCAGGAGCGGACCGAGCCGGGCAGTGGGAGAAGGAGTACCGGGTGTGTGCGTGGAGTGAGGGCCCGGGACGTGTGGCGCCGGCGGGCACTGGCCGAGAGTGGGGCTGGCCACTGAGGCAGGGTGTCTGCGGGGGCTCGGGTGCGGCAGGGCACCCTGCCCGGCGCCTCTCCTGCACCTGTGCACCTGTGCGGGCGGGCGAGCTGTGAGGTAGGGGACGGGACACGCTGGGCGTGTGCCTGAGGAGCCTGTGGGAGACCGGGACTGCCGGCCTTGAGTGTAGGACGTGGGTGTGGGGTCCAAGGGGTCGGTGGTAGATGGAGGGTTTGAGCCTGGAGGCTGGAAGGAGCGGCACGTGGCACGTGGGGGTGGGTGGCGGTGGGGAGTGGGTCCCGGTGCCAGAGGGCTGGGAGACCCCGTGGTGGCGGTGGACGGCGGCGGGAGAGGTGCCGGGAGGCCGCTGGGCTGCGCTGGGCTGCGCTGCAGGGTGGCCGGGCAGACGAGAGCGGGTGAGCGAGCGAGCGAGCGAGCGAGCGAGCGAGGTGCAGGGGGCGGGGGTGGCAAGCAGGCAGCTGCGCGGCGGCCGGGCGAGGCAAAGAGAGAGAGAGAGGGAGGGAGGGAGGGACCGGGTGTCGGAGCTGTTCCCACGGGGTGAGGAATTCCACCGCCCCGGAGATGACCATTCCCCGTCATCGTCATGGGGACCACCAGCCACGTCTCAGGTGTCAGGTGTCGTCCTGGGCTTGAGATTCAGGGAGGCCAAAGGGACAGACGCAACGCACGATCATCGACAAATGAGGACTGGGAAAGGAGGGCACGGGGAGGCGGGTGACAGGGGTGGGGTCGTTCGGGCAAGAGGGGCTGGTGGGGGTGGAGGGGCCAGCGGCGCTGGTACTCGTGTTGCTGCTGCTGCCGCCGCTGCCTCCGCCGCCGCCGGTGATGGTGGTGGCGAACTTTGGCGCTGTTGGTGACGGCGTCCCCCGGGGCCCCGGTGTAACGGTGGACTCGGTGAGCGATGGGGGTCGGGGGTCCGGGAAGGCCTTCGGTGCCGCCGCCGGCGATGCCCTTGCCCGTGCGCTGGCCTCGGTCCTGCTGCTGCTGCTATCGCGGTGGTGGTGTGCTGGTGGTCCTGGGGCTTGGTGGCGACTCGGTGCTGGTGGGGTGGTGGTGAGGGAGGGTGGAGGACTTCAGGGCCGTGGGCCATGCTACCCGTGCCGGTGTGCTGATGGTGGCCTCGGTGGTGGCGGTGACCGCGGAGGACTTCAGTCTGTTGGCGATCATGCCTACGCTGGCCTGCTGGCGGTGGGCACGTCCCGCTGCTGCTGCTGCTGCTGCTGCTGCTGCTGCTGGTACAACTGCTTCTGGTATGGTGGTGGTAGTCCTGGTGCTGGTGCTGGTGCTGGTGCTGGTGTGGGGATGGTGGTCCTGGGGGTTGGTGGTGGACCAAGTGCTGCGGGGGTCGTGGAGGCCGGGCGAGGGGGGGAGGTGACCTCCGTGCCCTTGGCCGTGATGCCCATGCTGGTGCGCCGCCGTTCGTGGACCCGACGTGCTGGTGACAGCCGTGGCGGTGGCGCTGTCCCTCGAGGCTGGGTGTGCTGGCGCCGGTGCTGGCTAGGCTGCATGGACCTGGTGCTCGCGGTGACTTTAGCAGTGGGGAGTGGCCCGTGTTTGAAGGAGACCGCGGCCAGGTGGCCATAGAGAGCATCCCGGGGCTGCCAACGGGAGGATGTCGGGCCGTGAAACGGGGCTCCCTGGCGCGCTCCAAGGAGTGGCTGAGGGCCCCTCCAGAGGAGGGGTGGCAAGATGGTTGGTGGTCGGTCGACGTGCAAAGAGAGGAGGGTTTGGGGAGTGTGGGTAGAATGAGCCATTGAGGGAGGGAATGTGAAAAGCATGCAGGTGGGCTGTGCCCGGGCGGGCGCGGGCGGTGCTTGGAAGCATTGCTTGAAGTGACGTGGGTGAGCGAAGCGCCGTCCGGGTCAGGGTCATGGAGAGAAAAAGGGCAAGGACAACGTGGGGCCGGGCAAGGGACCTGGGCCACGTCGGGCGGCAGGGGGCGGGCAGCCGGGTGGAGCGTGGCGGCCAGGGCTGGCGGCCACGGGCGAGAGACCAGAACAGACAAGTCGGCAGGGGGAAGCGGGGCGGGGCAGGAGGGCAGGGCCCCCGGCGTGAGCACAGCTGGTTCAGGCTCAGGCCCTGTGGCTTGAGCGCGTGCGCGAGGAAGCCGGGCGCGCGCGGCCAAAAGGGGGCGGCGCGCTGCATGGGCCGGGAATCGAACCCGGGCCTCCCGCGTGGCAGGCGAGAATTCTACCACTGAACCACCCATGCACCGGTGGCGGCGGCCACCAGACGGCTTCCCCAGCGGCGCTCGTCGTCGTCCCGGCACGGCCAGTGGTGAGCACCCGCTGCGCGGGGGCGGGCGGCGGGCCCGCGGTCTGCAAGACAGGCTCCGCGCCCGTGCAGATGCGCCGAGGGCTCGGGCTCGGGCTCGGGCTCGGGCTCGGGCCGGCGCGCGGCGCCCACGGTCCCAGCGAGGCCCCGAGGCGGACTCGGCTCACCCTGCGCCCTCTCCCTGGGGCGGGGCCGCCGCCAGACACTGTCCTGCCGGGAGGAGCAGCCTGGCCAAGCCTGACCCGCGCCCGATTCCCAGGCAGCGCGGGGCGTCTGTGGCCGGCGCAGCTCAGCGCGGACCTTCCCTTCCCTCCCGGCGCCCCCCCGAAGGCCCATGGGCGGATGGCTCTCCGGCCCGTGCAGTGCGCGCCGGCGGGGGCCGGCTGGGGCCCGGAGCTCGGATTGTGTGCGCTCCCGGGGTGCCGCGGGGTGGGGGGGGGGGGGAGGTGGGTGCGCGTGTGTGCGTGTCGGCGTCGGTGTCGTCGTCGGAGATGGGGGCCGCCGAGTAGCGCCCAAGCCAAGAGGCCAAAGAAAGGCGTGTGAGCTCTGCCCGCAGCTCTCCGTCGGGGCCGGCTGGGCTGCGGTGGGGGTGAGGCCGGCAGGTGCGCTTGGGCGGAGCGGCCGCCGGCTGGCTGGCTGGCGGGCGGCGCGGTGAGGGAGCGCGCTGGCGTCCTGGAGCCCCGGCCCCGCAGCGGCTTCCGGCGCGGAGGGGGCCCGGGGAGGCAGGGCTGCCTTGCGCTCAGGGCTCCCCGGAGCCACCACGGCGGGGTGGACCCCACCCCGCCCCCCCGGGCCAGGCCCAGCGAACGGGGCGGGGGTCCCGTCTCTGGCTGGCGCGCGGAGGGCTCGGCTGCCCGCCTGGCGGGCGTGTGGCCGTGGTGAGGCCTCCGGGTGGCCACGCCTCGTGGGCGCCCCGGGGACGGAGGGGGTGGAGACCACGGAATGAATGGGGGCCGGCGGAAAGGACAGGCCGTGGGGACCCCGCGCTCCCGGCGGGCGGGCGGGGGGAGGTGTAGGGCGGGGCTGGGAGAGCGAGGAGGCGAGCGAGGCGCGCCCCTCAGTGGGAGCGTGGCCCGGCCCGCGCGGGGCTGCCGGCATTTCGGCCCGCGGCTGGCCTGCAGGGGGCGGCGGCGGGAAGGAAGAGGGCAAACGGAGCCCCCGGAGAGCCGTGCCGCCGACTTGCCGAGTTGCCGTGGGATGAGGAGGAGGGAGAGGCGCGGGAGTTGGCGGGGGAGGGAGGGCGCGGGGGCGCCAAGCCTGTGGCCGGGAGGGCCGAGGCGCTGCAGCTGCGTGGGTCCCGGGCCACGTGTGCCAGGGCGCCGCCAGCCCGCAGCCCGCAGCCCGCAGCCCGCAGCCCGCAGCGGCGTGTAAGGCGGGACAGACAGGGCGTCGTCCAGGCCCGGGTGCGGAGAGCCCGCGTTGGGCGGGCCAAAAGGTGGGCGTGTCAGGAGTGGGATTCGAACCCACGCCTCCAGGGGAGACTGCGACCTGAACGCAGCGCCTTAGACCGCTCGGCCATCCTGACGGCGGGCCTGGGCGCGCCGCCGCTCGCCTGGCTGGGACCCGGCGCCGACCCCGGAGCTGGCTGGCGGCCGTGTGGGTGCGCGACGGACGGACGGACGGACGGACGGACGGGACTCGCGTCCCGGTCGACGAGGCCAACGGCCCGCCGACTGACTCTGCTGGCGCCGCCGCCCTCGCCGCGGTCCTCGCCGCCGCCCCCTCCCCCTTCCCGGGGCGCGCACCCTGCTGCGGGCGTCCGGCCCCCCGCCGCCCCCGCCGCCCCCGCCGCCCGCCGCGGCCCATCCCCGGCGCGGGGCCTCCGGCTCGCTCGCGCAGCCCTGCTTGCCGTGTCGGGCGTCTTCTCCCGCCGCCATCCCCGCGCGGCTGGGCGGGGGCGGCGGCGGGTCCGGGGGCGCGACGCTCCGAGTCGGGCCGGGGGACTGCTGTGCGCGCTGACGCGGCGGCCGGGGGGTCGGGCCGGGTGGGCCGTGGCCCGGGGCACGTGGCGGGCGCCTGGCAGGACGGGCGCGCGGGACGTCGAGGGCCCGGGTGGGCGTGGGCAGGCAGGCAGGCCGGCGGGCGGGGGCGGGCGGAGAGGGGTCGGGCGCCCGGGCGGCCGCCGCCGCCGTCCTCGTTAGTATAGTGGTGAGTATCCCCGCCTGTCACGCGGGAGACCGGGGTTCGATTCCCCGACGGGGAGGCGAGACACGCCCTCTTTTGGTCGCGGGCGCCGCCGCCGCGCTGCCCAAACGTACGCCGGCCCCCAGGGCCCTCCTTCTCCTCCTTCTCCTCCTTGTCCTGCTTCTCCTCCCTCGTGCCTCCGCCCGGCCCCGTGCGGCCAGAGGCGCGGGGCGACCGCGGGGGCCCGTCCTGCCCGCCGTCGACCCGACCCCCCGCACCCCCTGCCCTTCCTCGTCGGCCCTGGCGCCCTGGCGCCCTGGCGCGTGCGGGCTCGGCCCAGCCCAGCCGGGACCTCCTGACGGGAGGCTGGCCGCCACGGGCTCCTCGCTCACGCGACGGACAGCTGCCCGGCTGCCGGGCTGCCCGTGGAGGTGGCCGTGGGGGCCGGGCCGACTGTGCGGGCGGGGCGGGGCGGGGCGGGGCGGGGCGGGGCGCGGGTGGCGGGAGGGAAGGGAAGGGAAGGGAAGCGCGCGCCGGGGGCAGGGGGCAAGGGGCGGGGCTCCCCGGCGGGCAGCCGAGGGCCCGGGAGCCGCAGGGCGGCGAGAGCGCCCCCCAGAGGCGGGCGGCGGAGGCGGCGGGCGGTCGTGCCTGCGGAGCAGCCAGGGCTGCGTGGGGGTGGCGCGGGTGGGGCGCCGGGCGGCCGCTGGTGGCGCCCGCGACGGCGCAGAGCTGCGGACGGCCGGCACGTCGGGGCAGGGCTGCGGCAGGCGGCGGAGGCGGTGGCGAGAGGGCGAGGAGGCGCTGGTGCGGAGCCTGGGCCGGCGTCCCGGGGGCGGCCCGGGCTGTGCAGCGTTGGTGGTATAGTGGTGAGCATAGCTGCCTTCCAAGCAGTTGACCCGGGTTCGATTCCCGGCCAACGCAGCTGGCCAACGTTTTGCGCGGCTCCAGGGCCCCGGTGCTCAGGCCCGATGGGAGCCGGGAGCCGGGCGCGACGCTGAGTGCGTGTGTGTGTGTGTGTGGTGTGTGTGTGTGAGAGAGAGAGAGAGAGAGAGAGGAGGAGGAGGAGGAGGCGCGCAGCGTTTTGACGGCGCGGCGGGCGGGCGGTCCGGCCAGGTGGCTCGGCGGGGCCGGCGGGCGGCTGCGCGTGGCCCGGCGGGGGCCCTGGAGGCCAAGCAGAGGCGAGTGGGCGGTAGGGAGGGAGGCGCCGGGTCCAGGGCGCACGGGCCAGGCGCGCAGCCTGACGCTCCCTGGTGGTCTAGTGGTTAGGATTCGGCGCTCTCACCGCCGCGGCCCGGGTTCGATTCCCGGTCAGGGAAGCCTTTCTTCTTCCTCTCGCAAGACCGCCGCCGCACACCCCTTTTAGCCGAAGCTCGCTCGTGCGTCTCCCTGGCCCCGAGCTGACCGAGGCTGCGCGTGCGCACGAGGCCACCCGCCCCGTCGAGCCCAAGGCTGGCTTGCCTGGCGGGCTCCGTCGGGCCGGCCCAAGCCTTTTGGCCTCGCTGGCTGGCTGGCCGGCAGGTGGGCCGACTGGAGGTCTCGGCGTCTCGCGGCCCGCCTCCCCCGGACGCTCGCCTGGCTCCCCGTCTCGCTCCGCCCAGGCCCGACAGTCCGTGACGCCGTCCGACCCCAGCCGAGGCCACCGACAGGCCGGGCGCCTCGGGCCTCCGTGGGTGCTTGACTCTCCCGCAGCACCCCTGCCGCCGGGAGAAAGGTCGTGGCGGCTCGCAGCGCCCCCACCCCCGGCCCCCCGCTGGCTCCTTGGTGAGGTGCTACTTGGCGGCGGCCGCGCTGGGGCATGTGGGGGCGGCGGGCCGAGGCAGAGGGGGCCGGGTGTGGGGAGGGTGAGCCACCTGTCTCGCTCTGAGTCGGGGGTCACTTGCTGGAGCCCCCGGTGCCTTCTCTCGGCCGTCGGCCCGGCAACCGCCAGCGATGGCGGCGCACGTGGGTGGTGGTCTTGGGCTTGGGCGGGGATGGGAGCAGAGCGCCGGCCCCCGCCGCCCCCCGCCCGGGCAGGCGGTGGTTGGAAAGCGGTTGTGGGCGTGTCCCGGTGGCCGGACCACCAGGCAGTGGAGGCCAGAGAGCAGGGAGATAGATGCAGGAGGCCAGTGGGGCTAACCCGCGGGCCGGGCAGGTGGGAGGGGGCGGAGGCACCCGGGGGACAGACGGGGTGCCCTTGGAGGCCCCGGGTCAGTCCAACTGCAACGAACCGCTACCTACCCCCGAATCCTGGGGCAGAGGGGCAGGCGTGTTCCCCGACACAGCTTCCTCCACCCCACGCCCCCGGCCCGGCCCCGGCCCCAGCCCCACGTGGCCGGCGCCCCAGCTGGATGCCGCTCGGAAGGCGTTCCCCTTGGCGCCTTAAGCGCCCACACTAGGCAGGAGAGCTGCAGCCCTGTCTCCGCCCGGGTGCGGTCTCCTGGCGCCGCTGCTCCGTGCAGGTGAACCGCAGCGCCCGGCCTCCTTCCTGCCAACGCTTGCACGCCGGCCCTCCAAGGCTTTGCTGTGTGTCCAGAGACCGTCTGTCTCCGTCGGAGGCGCAGAGGCCGGCCCGCGCTCTGCGTGAGCCGTCCGCGGCTCGCTGGCTGTGATTGGGCCACGGTCGGGCGGCGGTGGAGAGGGAGCGCCGTGGGCCTCCGGGTGCTTCCCTTCGCACGGGCAGTTCCCTCAAGCGCCCTCGCCTCTCCCTCTGGCTGTATGGGTGGGGGTGGGGTGCGGGGAGTCCGCGACGGTGGGGGATAGCGCGGGACGAGGGTGTTCATCCCCGGCGCGTCGCCTCCCACGGGGGTCAGGGCACAGGCGCAAAGCGTCCCGGAAAGAGGGGGAGGACGCAGTGAGCGGACCGAGCCGGGCAGTGGGAGAAGGATGTACCGGGTGGTGTGCGTGGAGTGGAGGGCCCGGGACGTGTGGCGCCGGCGGGCACTGGCCGAGAGTGGGGCTGGCCACTGAGGGCAGGGTTCCTGCGGGGGCCTCGGGTTGCGGCAGGGCACCCTGCCCGGCGCCTCTCGCTGCACCTGTGCACCTGTGCGGGGCGGCGAGCTGTGAGGTAGGGGACGGGACACGCTGGGCGTGTGCCTGAGGAGCCTGTGGGAGACCGGGACTTGCCGGCCTTGAGTGTAGGACGTGGGTGTGGGGTCCAAGGGGTCGGTGGTAGATGGAGGGTTTGAGCCTGGAGGCTTGGAAGGAGCGGCACGTGGCACGTGGGGGTGGGTGGCGGTGGGGAGTGGGTCCCGGTGCCAGAGGGCTGGGAGACCCCGTGGTGGCGGTGGACGGCGGCGGGAGAGGTGCCGGGAGGGCCGCTGGGCTGCGCTGGGCTGCGCTGGGCTGCGCTGGGCTGCGCTGCAGGGTGGCCGGGCAGACGATAGCGGGTGAGCGAGCGAGCGAGCGAGCGAGCGAGGTGCAGGGGGCGGGGGTGGCAAGCAGGCAGCTGCGCGGCGGCCGGGCGAGGCAAAGAGAGAGAGAGAGGGAGGGAGGGAGGGACCGGGTGTCGGAGCTGTTCCCACGGGGTGAGGAATTCCACCGCCCCGGAGATGAACCATTCCCCGTCATCGTCATGGGGACCACCAGCCACGTCTCAGGTGTCAGGTGTCGTCCTGGGCTTGAGATTCAGGGAGGCCAAAGGGGACAGACGCAACGCACGATCATCGACAAATGAGGACTGGGAAAGGAGGGCACGGGGAGGCGGGGTGACAGGGGTGGGTCGTTCGGCAAGAGGGGCTGGTGGGGGTGGAGGGGCCAGCGGCGCTGGTACTCGTGTTTGCTGCTGCTGCCGCCGCGCATCCGCCGCCGCCGGTGATGGTGGTGGCGAACTTTGGCGCTGTTTGGTGACGGCGTCCCCCGGGGCCCCCGGTGTAAACGGTGGACTCGGTGAGCGATGGGGGTCGGGGGTCCGGAGAAGGCCTTCGGTGCCGCCGCCGGGCGATGCCCTTGCCCGTGGCGCTGGCCTCGGTCCTGCTGCTGCTGCTATCGCGGTGGTGGTGTGCTGGTGGGTCCTGGGCTTGGTGGCGACTCGGTGGCTGGTGGGGTGGCTGGTGAGGGAGGGTGGAGGACTTCAGGGCCGTGGGCCATGCTACCCGTGCCGGTGTGCTGATGGTGGCCTCGGTGGTGGCGGTGACCGCGGAGGACTTCAGTCTGTTGGCGATCATGCCTACGCTGGCCTGCTGGCGGTGGGGTCACGTCCCGCTGCTGCTGCTGCTGCTGCTGCTGCTGCTGCTGCTGGTACAACTGCTTCTGGCATGGTGGTGGTAGTCCTGGTGCTGGTGCTGGTGCTGTGCTGGTGTGGGGATGTGTGTCCTGGGGTTGGTGGTGGACCAAGTGCTGCGGGGTCGTGGAGGCCGGGCGAGGGGGGGAGGTGACCTCCGTGCCCTGGCCGTGATGCCCATGCTTGTCGCCGCCGTTCGTGGACCCGACGTGCTGGTGACAGCCTTGGCGGTGGCTAGCTGTCCCTCGAGGCTGGGTGTGCTGGCGCCGGTGCTGGCTAGGCGGCATGGACCTGGTGCTCGGGTGACTTAGCAGTGGGAGTGGCCCGTGTTTGAAGGAGACCGCGGCCAGGTGGCCATAGAGAGCATCCCGGGGCTGCCAACGGGAGGATGTCGGGCCGTGAAACGGGGCTCCCTGGCGCGCTCCAAGGAGTGGCTGAGGGCCCCTCCAGAGGAGGGGTGGCAAGATGGTTGGTGGTCGGTCGACGTGCAAAGAGAGGAGGGTTTGGGGAGTGTGGGTAGAATGAGCCATTGAGGGAGGGAATGTGAAAAGCATGCAGGTGGGCTGTGCCCGGGCGGGCGCGGGCGGTGCTTGGAAGCATTGCTTGAAGTGACGTGGGTGAGCGAAGCGCCGTCCGGGTCAGGGTCATGGAGAGAAAAAGGGCAAGGACAACGTGGGGCCGGGCAAGGGACCTGGGCCACGTCGGGCGGCAGGGGGCGGGCAGCCGGGTGGAGCGTGGCGGCCAGGGCTGGCGGCCACGGGCGAGAGACCAGAACAGACAAGTCGGCAGGGGGAAGCGGGGCGGGGCAGGAGGGCAGGGCCCCCGGCGTGAGCACAGCTGGTTCAGGCTCAGGCCCTGTGGCTTGAGCGCGTGCGCGAGGAAGCCGGGCGCGCGCGGCCAAAAGGGGGCGGCGCGCTGCATGGGCCGGGAATCGAACCCGGGCCTCCCGCGTGGCAGGCGAGAATTCTACCACTGAACCACCCATGCACCGGTGGCGGCGGCCACCAGACGGCTTCCCCAGCGGCGCTCGTCGTCGTCCCGGCACGGCCAGTGGTGAGCACCCGCTGCGCGGGGGCGGGCGGCGGGCCCGCGGTCTGCAAGACAGGCTCCGCGCCCGTGCAGATGCGCCGAGGGCTCGGGCTCGGGCTCGGGCTCGGGCTCGGGCCGGCGCGCGGCGCCCACGGTCCCAGCGAGGCCCCGAGGCGGACTCGGCTCACCCTGCGCCCTCTCCCTGGGGCGGGGCCGCCAGACACTGTCCTGCCGGGAGGAGCAGCCTGGCCAAGCCTGACCCGCGCCCGATTCCCAGGCAGCGCGGGGCGTCTGTGGCCGGCGCAGCTCAGCGCGGACCTTCCCTTCCCTCCCGGCGCCCCCCCGAAGGCCCATGGGCGGATGGCTCTCCGGCCCGTGCAGTGCGCGCCGGCGGGGGCCGGCTGGGGCCCGGAGCTCGGATTGTGTGCGCTCCCGGGGTGCCGCGGGGGGGGGGGGGGGGTGGTGCGCGTGTGTGCGTGTCGGCGTCGGTGTCGTCGTCGGAGATGGGGGCCGCCGAGTAGCGCCCAAGCCAAGAGGCCAAAGAAAGGCGTGTGAGCTCTGCCCGCAGCTCTCCGTCGGGGCCGGCTGGGCTGCGGTGGGGGTGAGGCCGGCAGGTGCGCTTGGGCGGAGCGGCCGCCGGCTGGCTGGCGGGCGGCGCGGTGAGGGAGCGCGCTGGCGTCCTGGAGCCCCGGCCCCGCAGCGGCTTCCGGCGCGGAGGGGGCCCGGGGAGGCAGGGCTGCCTTGCGCTCAGGGCTCCCCGGAGCCACCACGGCGGGGTGGACCCCACCCCGCCCCCCCGGGCCAGGCCCAGCGAACGGGGCGGGGGTCCCGTCTCTGGCTGGCGCGCGGAGGGCTCGGCTGCCCGCCTGGCGGGCGTGTGGCCGTGGTGAGGCCTCCGGGTGGCCACGCCTCGTGGGCGCCCCGGGGACGGAGGGGGTGGAGACCACGGAATGAATGGGGGCCGGCGGAAAGGACAGGCCGTGGGGACCCCGCGCTCCCGGCGGGCGGGGGGGGGGGGTGTAGGGCGGGGCTGGGAGAGCGAGGAGGCGAGCGAGGCGCGCCCCTCAGTGGGAGCGTGGCCCGGCCCGCGCGGGGCTGCCGGCATTTCGGCCCCGGCTGGCCTGCAGGGGCGGCGGCGGGAAGGAAGAGGGCAAACGGAGCCCCCGGAGAGCCGTGCCGCCGACTTGCCGAGTTGCCGAGGCCCGCGGCCGCCGTGGGATGAGGAGGAGGGAGAGGCGCGGGAGGTGGCGGGGGGGGAGGGCGCGGGGCGCCAAGCCTGTGGCCGGGAGGGCCGAGGCGCTGCAGCTGCGTGGGTCCCGGGCCACGTGTGCCAGGGCGCCGCCAGCCCGCAGCCCGCAGCCCGCAGCCCGCAGCCCGCAGCGGCGTGTAAGGCGGGACAGACAGGGCGTCGTCCAGGCCCGGGTGCGGAGAGCCCGCGTTGGGCGGGCCAAAAGGTGGGCGTGTCAGGAGTGGGATTCGAACCCACGCCTCCAGGGGAGACTGCGACCTGAACGCAGCGCCTTAGACCGCTCGGCCATCCTGACGGCGGGCCTGGGCGCGCCGCCGCTCGCCTGGCTGGGACCCGGCGCCGACCCCGGAGCTGGCTGGCGGCCGTGTGGGTGCGCGACGGACGGACGGACGGACGGACGGACGGGACTCGCGTCCCGGTCGACGAGGCCAACGGCCCGCCGACTGACTCTGCTGGCGCCGCCGCCCTCGCCGCGGTCCTCGCCGCCGCCCCCTCCCCCTTCCCGGGGCGCGCACCCTGCTGCCGGCGTCCGGCCCCCCGCCCCCCGCCGCCCCCGCCGCCCGCCGCGGCCCATCCCCGGCGCGGGGCCTCCGGCTCGCTCGCGCAGCCCTGCTTGCCGTGTCGGGCGTCTTCTCCCGCCGCCATCCCCGCGCGGCTGGGCGGGGCGGGGCGGCGGCGGGTCCGGGGGCGCGACGCTCCGAGTCGGGCCGGGGGACTGCTGTGCGCGCTGACGCGGCGGCCGGGGGGTCGGGCCGGGTGGGCCGTGGCCCGGGGCACGTGGCGGGCGCCTGGCAGGACGGGCGCGCGGGACGTCGAGGGCCCGGGTGGGCGTGGGCAGGCAGGCAGGCCGGCGGGCGGGCGGGCGGGCGGAGAGGGGTCGGGCGCCCGGGCGGCCGCCGCCGCCGTCCTCGTTAGTATAGTGGTGAGTATCCCCGCCTGTCACGCGGGAGACCGGGGTTCGATTCCCCGACGGGGAGGCGAGACACGCCCTCTTTTGGTCGCGGGCGCCGCCGCCGCGCTGCCCAAACGTACGCCGGCCCCCAGGGCCCTCCTTTCCTCCTTCTCCTCCTTCTCCTTGTCCTCTTCTCCTCCCTCGTGCCTCCGCCCGGCCCCGTGCGGCCAGAGGCGCGGGGCGACCGCGGGGGCCCGTCCTGCCCGCCGTCGACCCGACCCCCCGCACCCCCTGCCCTTCCTCGTCGGCCCTGGCGCCCTGGCGCCCTGGCGCGTGCGGGCTCGGCCCAGCCCAGCCGGGACCTCCTGACGGGAGGCTGGCCGCCACGGGCTCCTCGCTCACGCGACGGACAGCTGCCCGGCTGCCGGGCTGCCCGTGGAGGTGGCCGTGGGGGCCGGGCCGACTGTGCGGGCGGGGCGGGGCGGGGCGGGGCGGGGCGGGCGCGGTGGCGGGAGGGAAGGGAAGGGAAGGGAAGCGCGCGCCGGGGGCAGGGGGCAAGGGGCGGGGCTCCCCGGCGGGCAGCCGAGGGCCCGGGAGCCGCAGGGCGGCGAGAGCGCCCCCCAGAGGCGGGCGGCGGAGGCGGCGGGCGGTCGTGCCTGCGGAGCAGCCAGGGCTGCGTGGGGGTGGCGCGGGTGGGGCGCCGGGCGGCCGCTGGTGGCGCCCGCGACGGCGCAGAGCTGCGGCCGGCCGGCACGTCGGGGCAGGGCTGCGGCAGGCGGCGGAGGCGGTGGCGAGAGGGCGAGGAGGCGCTGGTGCGGAGCCTGGGCCGGCGTCCGGGGGCGGCCCGGGCTGTGCAGCGTTGGTGGTATAGTGGTGAGCATAGCTGCCTTCCAAGCAGTTGACCCGGGTTCGATTCCCGGCCAACGCAGCTGGCCAACGTTTTGCGCGGCTCCAGGGCCCCGGTGCTCAGGCCCGATGGGAGCCGGGAGCCGGGCGCGACGCTGAGTGCGTGTGTGTGTGTGTGTGAGAAGAGAGAGAGAGAGAGAGAGAGGAGGAGGAGGAGAGGCGCGCAGCGTTTTGACGGCGCGGCGGGCGGGCGGTCCGGCCAGGTGGCTCGGCGGGGCCGGCGGGCGGCTGCGCGTGGCCCGGCGGGGGCCCTGGAGGCCAAGCAGAGGCGAGTGGGCGGTAGGGAGGGAGGCGCCGGGTCCAGGGCGCACGGGCCAGGCGCGCAGCCTGACGCTCCCTGGTGGTCTAGTGGTTAGGATTCGGCGCTCTCACCGCCGCGGCCCGGGTTCGATTCCCGGTCAGGGAAGCCTTTCTTCTTCCTCTCGCAAGACCGCCGCCGCACACCCCTTTTAGCCAAGCTCGCTCGTGCGTCTCCCTGGCCCCGAGCTGACCGAGGCTGCGCGTGCGCACGAGGCCACCCGCCCCGTCGAGCCCAAGGCTGGCTTGCCTGGCGGGCTCCGTCGGGCCGGCCCAAGCCTTTTGGCCTCGCTGGCTGGCTGGCCGGCAGGTGGGCCGACTGGAGGTCTCGGCGTCTCGCGGCCGCCTCCCCCGGACGCTCGCCTGGCTCCCCGTCTCGCTCCGCCCCAGGCCCGACAGTCCGGGACGCCGTCCGACCCCAGCCGAGGCCACCGACAGGGGGCGCCTCGGGCCTCCGTGGGTGCTTGGACTCTCCCGCAGCACCCCTGCCGCCGGGAGAAAGGTCGTGGCGGCTCGCAGCGCCCCCACCCCCGGCCCCCCGCTGGCTCCTTGGTGAGGTGCTACTTGGCGGCGGCCGCGCTGGGGGCATGTGGGGGCG
>NW_023330605.1:0-123319 GCF_011100685.1 Canis lupus familiaris
TACCTCGGCATCATCGGGACATGGTTCCACAGCATGGCCTGCAGGTTGGACTCACCTGGACATGGTAAGTCCTGTCTCTACCGGGCATCATCGGGACATGGTTCCTCTGCATGGCCTGCAGGTGGCCTCCCCTGGACCTGTTGAGTGGGGTTGCCACCTGGGCCTCACCCATACCTGGTGACTCAGGTTCCCACGTGCGCCATACGTGGACCTTGTGAATCTGCTCCTTACCTGGTGCTCATCCGGAACTGGTAACTCTGGTCACCACCTGGGAATCACCTGGACCTGGTGAATCTGGTCCCCATCTGGGCCTCACCCAGTCCTGGTGACTTTGTTACCTACCTGGACCTGATTGATGTGGACTCCTTCTTGGCCTCACCTAGAACTGGTGACTCTGATCCTAACTGGGCCTCACCCAGATCTGGTGACTCTGGTCCTCACCTGTGGACCATTATGACCTGGATACTCTGTTCCACACCTTACCTCACCTGGACATGATGACTCTGGATCCCCTCTGGGCCACAGCCTGACATGGTGACTCTGGTCCGCATCTGGATATCACCTAGACCAGGTGAATCTGGTACCCTCTAGGCCTAAACTAGCCCGGGGAATCTGGTCCTCAACTCGGCCTCACTGGGACCTAGTGAATATGCTCCCCACCTGCGCCTCATCTGGACGTGGTGACTCGGGTTCTACTTGGGCATCATCGGGACATGGTTACTCTATTCCCCACTGGGACTGACCTGATCCTGGAAACTGGTCCTGACTTTGGCCTCTTCTGTACCAGGTGACTCTGGCCCCACCTGGGCCTCACCTGTAACTTGATACTGTGATCCTAAGCATGGCCTCACCTGACCTGGTGACTGTGGTTCCCATCGAGACTTCAACTGGACCTCATGACTCTGATCCCCTGGGCCTCACCAGGACATGGTGTCTCGGGTACCCACCTGGGTAGCATCAGGATATGGTTACACTGTTCTCTAACAGTGACCCACCCGGACCTATTAACTCTGGTCTTCACCTGGGCCACACCTGGACCTGGTGACTCTGGTCCACAGTTTGGCCTCACCTGGACCTGGTGTCTCTCGTCCCCACTTGACCTAACTCAGAACTGCTGAATCTTGCCCCACCTAGGCCGCACGCAGACCTCGTGACTCTTGTCCCCAGCTCTGCCTCAATTCGATCTGATGAATATGGTCCTCACGTGGGCCTCACATGGACCTGGGACTCAGCTGGATAGAGTGGCTCTGGTTCCCACAAGGGGCTCACCTGATACTGCTGACTGTGGTCTTATTCTATGCCTCACCAGGACCTGATTCTGTTCCCCATCTGGGCCTGCATGGCCCTAGTGACTCTGGTCCTCACCCAGGCATCATTGGGACCTTGATACTCTATTCCACACCTTGGACTCACTCTGACCAGGACCTCTGGTCCCATTCTGGGCATCAAACTAAACTGGTTACTCTGGTTGCCCCTCTGGGCCTCACCCTTACCTGGTGACTCTGGTCACCCCTTGGGCTTCACTTGGGCCTGGTGAATCTGGTGCTTAGCTGGTCCTCACCTGGCTCTGGAGACTGTCGCCACCTGGGCCTCACCTGGACCTGGTGAATCCTGTTGCCACCTGGGCCTCACCAGGACCTTGTGACTGTGTCCACCTGGACCTCACCTGGATTGGTGGCTCTGGTTCCCATATGGGGCTCTCCTACCTGGTTCCTGTGTCTCCATCAGGTCACCTGGAACAAAATGACTGTGATCCATATTTCGGCCTCTCCTGGACCTGTTGACTCTGGTCCTTACCTGGCCATCATTGGAACCTGGAGACTCTCTTATATACCTGGGCCTCACCTGACCTGGTGACTGTGGTCCCACCTGGGCCTCACCTGGACGAGGTGCCTGGTTCCCACAGGGACCTCACCTGGACCTGGTGACTCAGGTCCTCATATGGGCATCATGGTAACTGGTTCTCAGTTCACATCGGGGCCTCACCTGGACCTAGTGATTCTCGTCCCCTCTGGGCCTCACCCTGACGTGGTGACTCTGCTCCCCACCTGGATATCACCAGAACTGGGTGACTCTGGTCCCCCTCTGGGACTCACCCGTAGCTGGGGACACTGCTCCTCAACTGGGCCTCAACAGGACCTGGTGAATCTACTCCTCAGTTAGGCCTCGTCTGGACCTGTGACTCTTTTCCCACCTGGCATCAATGGGACATGGTCACTCTGTTCCCCACCTGGGCCTCACCTGATCATGATAACTTTGCTCTACACTTTGGCATCAACTTGTCCTGATGACTCTGGTCCCCCCACCTAGGCCTCAATCTGGATCTGGTGACTGTGCTCCCCACCTGGGTCTCCCCTGGACCTGGTGACTCTCGTTCCCACATGAACCACACCAGGACCTGGTGACTGTGGTGTTCTTGTAGACTCACATTTACCTGGTGACTCCGGTCCCCACTAGGGCCTCACCTGGATCTGGAGACTCTGGCATGCAGGTTGGCCTCACCTGGAACTGTTGAGTGGGGTGGCCACCTGGGCCTCACCCATACATGGTGACTCAGGTCCCCACGTGGGACTCTTGGACCTGGTGAATCTGGTCCTTACCTGGTCCTGTCCCGGAGATGCGGACTCTGGTCACCACCTGGGACTCACCTGGACCTGGGGAATCTGGTCCCCATCTGGGCCTCACGCAGTCCTGGTCATTTATTCCCCACCTGGTCTGATTGCTGTGGACTCTTTCTTGGCCTCACCTGGAACTGGTGACTCTGATTCTATCTGCGCATCACCCAGACCTGGTGACTCTGGTCCTCACCTGGGCATCGTTGGTACCTGGTGACTCTGTTCCACACCTGAGCCTCACCTGGACATGATGACTCTGGAAAATCTCTGGGCCTCACTCTGACCTGGTGACTCTGATCCCCATCTGGATGTCACCTGGACCAGGTGATTCTGGTACCCCTCTAGGCCTCAACCAGATCTGGGGACTCTGGTCCTCAACTGGGCCTCACCTGGACCTAGTGAATATGCTCCATCTGGGCCTCATTTGGACCTGGTGACTCTGGTCACTACTTGGGCATCATCGGGACATGTTTCCACTGCATGGCCTGAAGGTTGGCCTCACCTGGATCTGATAACTCTGGTCCCAACCAGGGCATCATTGTGACATGGTTCCTCTGCATGGCCTGCAGGTTGGCCTCACCTGGACCTGGGGAGTGGGGTTGCCACCTGGGCCTCACCCATACCTGGTGACACAGGTCCCCATGTGGGCCTCACGTGGACCTGTTGAATCTTGTCCTTACCTGGTCCTCACCCGGAACTGGTAAGTCTGGTCACCACCTGGAAGTCACCTGGACCTGGTGAATCTGGTCCCCAGTCTGGGCCTCACCCATTCCTGGTGAATTTGTTGGCCCACCTGGACCTGATTGCTGTGGACTCCTCTGGCCTCACCTGGAACTTGTGACTCTGATCATACTGGGCCTCACCCAGATCTGGTGACTCTGGTCCTCACCTGAGGACCATTATGATCTGGATACTCGGTTCACACCTGAGCCTCACCTGGACATGATGACTCTTAATCCCCTCTGGGCCTCACCCTGACATGGTGATCTTGTCCGCATCTGGATGTCACCTAGACCAGGTGAATCTGGTACCCCTCTAGGCCTCAACTAGACCTGGCGACACTGGTCCTCAACTGGGCCTCAGCGGGACCTAGTAACCATGCTCCCCACCTGTGCCTCATCTGGAGCTGGTGACTCTGGTTCTACCTGGGCATCATCGGGACATGGTTACTCTATTCCCCACTGGGACTGACCTGATCCTGGTAACTCTGGTCCTGGTTTTGGCCTATTTTGTACCAGGTCACTCTGGCTCGACCTGGGTCTCACCTGTAACTGGTGACTCTGAGCCTAAGCATGGCCTCACCTGACCTGGTGACTGTGGTTCCCATTATGATATCACCTGGACCTTAGTCTCTGGTCCGACCTGGGCCTCACCAGGACCTGGTGTCTGTGGTACCAACCTGGTAGCATCAGGATATGGTTACACTCTTCACTAACAGTGACCCAGCCGGAACTATTAACTCTGCTCTTCACCTGGGCCACACCTGGACATGGTGATTCTGGTCTGTACCTGAGACTTTCCTGGATTTGGGTGACTATGGTCCCCACCTGGGCTTCACCTTGACTTGGGGACTCCGGTCCCCATCTGAGCCTCACCTGGCCCTGTTGACCATGGTCCTCAACTGGGCAAAATTGGTACCCGGTGACTGTGCTCACAACTGGACCTCACCTGGACCAGGTGACTCTGGTCCCCCCTCTGGGTGTCACCGTGCCCTAGTGACTGTGAACCCCACTTTGGCCTGACTTGGACCTGCTGACCCTGGTTGCCACCTGCGTCGGGCCTCGAACTGTTGACTCTGGTTCTTGCAAGGTCCTCCCCTGGACCTGGTGATCCATGGTCCCCACCTGGGCCTCACCTGGACGTGGTGACTCTTGTCACACCAGGGGACTCACCTGGACCTGCTTACAGTGTTCCACACCTGGGCCTCAAGTAGATGTGTTGACCATGGTCCCCAAGCCGGCCTCACATGGACCTGTTGCCTCTGATCATCACCGGTGCCTCACGTGTACCTGGTAACTCTGGTCCTCACCTGGCCTCATCTGGACCTAGTGACTCTGGTCCCCACCTGGGCTTCACCTGGATCTGGTGACTCTGGTCCTCACCTGTGGACCATTATGACCTGGATACTCTGTTCCACACCTGAGCCTCAACTGGACATGATAACTTTGTTCCACAGTTGGGCCTCAACTGGTCCTGATGACACTGTTACCCTCTTAGGCCTCAATCCTGACCTGGTGGACTGTCGTCCCAACCTGGGTCTCACCTGGAACTGGTGACTCTCGTTCCCACATGAACCACACATGGAGCTGGTGACTGTAGTGTTCTTGTAGACTCACTTTTACCTGCTGTCACGGTGCCGACTAGGGCCTCACGTGGATCTGGTGACTTTGGCATGCAGGTTGGCCTCACCTGGACATTGTGAGTGGGGTTGCCCCTGGGCCTCACCCATACCTGGTGAGTCAGGTCCCCGCGTGGGCCTCTTGGACCTGGTAAATCTGGTCCTTACCTGGTCGTCTCCCAGCCCGGGGTCTCTGGTCACCACCTGGGCCTACCTGGACCTGGTGAATCTGATCCCCATCTGGGCCTCACCCAGGCCTGTTGACTTTGTTCCACTCCTGTATCTGATTGCTGTGGACTCTTTCTTGGCCTCACCTGGAACAGGTGACTCTGATCCTATCTGCCCGTCACCCAGACCTGGTGACTCTGGTCCTCACCTGGGCATCTTTGGTACCTGGTGACTCTGTTCCACACCTGAGCCTCACCTGGACATGATGACTCTGGAACCTCTCTGGGCCTCATCCTGACCTGGTTACTCTGGTCCCCATCTGGATGTCACCTGGACCAGGTGATTCTGGTACCCCTCTAGGCCTCAAACCAGGTCTGGTGACTCTGGTCCTCCACTGGACCACAACCTGGACCTAGTGAATATGCTCCTATCTGGCCTCATTGGACCTGGTGATTCTGGTCCCTACCTGGGCATCATCGGGACATGGTTCCACTGCATCGCCTGCAGGTTGGCCTCACCTGGACCTGGTAACCCTGGTCCCTACCTGGACATCATCAATGCATGGTTCCTCTGGCATGGCCTTCAGATGGGCCTCACGTGGACCTGGTGAGTGAGGTTGTCACCTGGGCCTCACTCATGCCTGGTGACACAGGTCCCCACGTGGGCCTCACTTGGACTGGTGAATCTGGTCCTTACCTGGTCCTCACCCGGAACTCGTAACTCTGGTCACCACCGGGGACTCACCTGGACCTGCTTACTGTGTTCCACACCTGGGCCTCAAGTAGACCTGTTGACCATGGTCCCCAAGCTGGCCTCACATGGACCTGTTGTCTCTGATCCCCACCTGGCCTCACGTGTACCTGGTAACTCTGGTCCTCACCTGGGCCTCATCTTGACCTAGTGACTCTGGTCCCCACCTCTGCTTCACCTGGATCTGGTGACTCTGGTCCCCACCGGGACTTCACCTGGATCTGGTGACTCTGGTCCCCACCTGGACCTCTCCTGGACCTGGTGACTCTGTTTCCAACATGGTCCTCACCTGGATCTGGTGACTCTGGTCCTCAGTTTGGCCTCACCTGGACCTGGTGTCTCTCGTCCCACTTTGACCTAACTCAGAACTGCTGAATCTTGCCCCACCTAGGCCGCACAAAGACCTGGTGACTCTTGTCCCCAGCTATGCCTCAATTCGACCTGCTGAATCTGGCCCTCACTGGGCCTCACATGGACCTGGGACTCAGCTGGATAGAGTGGCTCTGGTTCCCACAAGGGTTCACCTGATACTGGTGACTGTGGTCTTAAGCCTATGCCTCACCAGGACCTAGTGATTTTGTTCGCCATCTGGGCCTGCAGGGCCCTAGTGACTCTGGGCCTCACCAGGCATCATTGGGACCTGGATACTCTATTCCACACCTCGGCCTCATTTTGACGAGGGACCTTCTGGTCCCATTCTGGGCCTCAAACTAAACTGGTTACTCTGGTTCTCCCTCTGGGCCTCACCCTTACCGTGGTGACTCTGGTACCCCATTGGTCTTCACATGGACCTGGTGAATCTGGTCCTTCGCTGGTCCGCACCTTGGATCTGGTGACTGGTCGCCACATGGGTCTCACCTGGACTTGGTGAATCCTGTTCCACCTGTGCCTCAACCTGGACCTTGTGACTGTGGTCCAACCTGGACCTCACCTGGATCTGGTGGCTCTGGTTCCCATATGGGGCTCTCCTGGACCTGGTTCCTGTGGTCTCCATCTGCCCTCACCTGGAACTACAATGACTCTGATCCATATTTGGGTCCTCTCCTGTACTGTTGACTCTGGTCCTTACCTGGGCATCATTGGGACCTGGATACTCTCTTATATGCTCTTGGACTCACCTGGCCCTGTTGACTATGGTCCCACATGGGCCTTACCTGGATAGTGACTGGTTCCCACAGGGACCTCTCACCTGGACCTCGGTGACTCAGGTCTCATATGGGCATCATGGGACCTGGTTTCAGTTCCACATCGGGGCCTCACATGAACCTAGTGATTCTCGTCCATCTCTGGGCCTCAACCTGACGTGGGACTCTGGTCCCCCACCTGGATATCACCAGAAACCGTGGACTCTGGTCCCCCTCTGGGACCACACCCGGAGCTGGGGGACACTGATCCTCACTGAGCCTCACAGGACCTGGTGAATCTCCTCCTCACTTAGGCCTCGTCTGGACCTTGTGACTCTTTTCCCACCTGGCAGCAATGGGACATGGTTACTCTGTTTCCGCACCTGGGCCTCACATGGACATGATAACTTATCTCCGCACTTCGGCCTCAACTGGTCCTGATGTCCCTAGTCCCCACAACCGAGGCCTCAATTTGTACCTGGAGACTGTCGTCCCACCTGGGTCTCACCTGGACCTGGTGACTCTCGTTCCCACATGAACCACACCTGGACCTGGTGACTGTGGTGTACTTTAGGCTCACATTTACCTGGTGACTCCGGTCCCCACTAGGGCCTCACCTGGATCTGGTGACCTCGGCCTGCAGGTTGGCCTCACTTGGACCTGGTGAGTGGGGTTGCCACCTGGGCCTCACCCAAACCTGGTGACTGAGGTTCCCACGTGGGCCTCTTTGACATGTTAATCTGGTCCTTACCTGGTCCTCTCCCAGACCCGGGAACTCTGCTCACCACCTGGGCCTCACCTGGAGCTGGTGAATCTGGTCCCCTTCTGGGCCTCACCCATTCCTGGTGACTTTGTTCGCCACCTGGACCTGATTGTTGTGGACTCCTTCTTGGCCTCACCTGGAACTGGTGACTCTGATCGTATCTCCACGTCACCCAGATCTGGTGACTCTGGTCCTCACCTGGGCATCATTGGTACCTGGTCACTCTGTTCCACACCTGAGCCTCACCTGGACATGATGACTCTGGAACCTCTTCTGGGCCTCACCTGACATGGTGACCCTTTTCCCCATCTGGATGTCACCTGGTCCAGGGGATTCTGGTACTCCTCTAGGACTCAATCAGATCTGGTGACTGTGATCCTCAACTGGGCCTCACCTGGACCTAGTGAATATGCTCCATCTGGGCCTCATTTGGACCTGGTGACTCTGATACCTACCTGGGAATCATCGGGACATGTTCCACTGCATGGCCTGCAGGTTGGCCTCACCTGGACCTGAGAACTCTAGTCCCTACCTCGGCATCATCTGGACATGGTTCCTCTGCATGGCTTGCAGGTTGGCCTCACTTGTTTCTGGTGAGGGGGGTTGTCACATGGGCCTCACACATGCCTGGTGACACAGGTCCCCACTTGGGCCTCACTTGGACCTGGTGACTCTGGTCCTTACCTGGTCCTCACCCGGAACTCGTAACTCTGTTCAACACCTGGGAATAACCTGGACCTGGTGACTCTGGTCCCCATCTGGATGTCACCTGGACCAGGTGTTTCTGGTACCCCTCTAGGCCTCAACCAGAACTGGTGACTCTGGTCCTCAACTGGGCCTCACTGGGACCTAGTGAACATGCTCCCCACCTGCGCCTCATCTGGACCTGGTGACTCTGGTTCTACCTGGGCATCATCGGGACCTGGTTACTCTATTCCCCACTGGGACTGACCTGATCCTGGTAACATTGGTCCTGACTTTGGCCTCTTCTGTACTTAGTGACTCTGGCTCCACCTGGGCCTCAGCTGTGACTGGTGACTCTGATCCTAAGCATGGCCTCACCTGACCTGGTGACTGTGGTTCCCATCGGGACCTCACCTGGACCTCATGTCTCTGGTCCAACCTGGGCCTCACCAGGACCTGGTTGTCTCAGGTACCATCCTTGGTAGCATCAGGATATGGTTACACTCGTTCACTAACAGTGACCCAGCCGGACCTATTAACTCTGGTCTTCACCTGGGCCACACCTGGACATGGTGACACTCGTTCCCACCTGGGTCTCACCTGGACATGATGAGTCGTATCCCACCTGGTCCTCACCTGTAACTTGTGATTCTCGTTCCCACATGGACATCATCTGGACATGGTGGCTGCAGTGTTTCTAGCTTCTCATGTACCTCGTGACTCTGGTCCCCACCAGGGCCTCACCGGGACCTGGTGAGTGTGGTTGCCACCTGCACCTCACCTGGACCTGGTGATTCTGGTCTGCACCTGAGACTACCCTGGATCTGGTGACTGTGGTCCCCACCTGGACATCACCTGGATTTAGGGACTCCGGTCCCCATCTGGGCCTCACCTGGCCCTGTTGATCAAGGTCTCATCTGGGCAAAATTGGGACCCGGTGACTGTGTTCCACAACTGGACCTCACCTGGACCATGTGACACTGGTTCCCCTCTGGGCCTCACCGGACCCTAGTGACTGTGAACCCCACTTTGGCCTGACTTGGACCTGCTGACCCTGGTTGCCACCTGCGATTGACCTCGACTGTTGACTCTGGTTCTTTCAAGGGCCTCCCCTGGACCTGGTGATCCTGGTCCCCACCTGGGACTTACCTGGACGTGGTGACCTTGTCACCACCGGGGACTCACCTGGACCTGCTTACTGTGTTCCACACCTGGGCCACAAGTATACCTGATCACCATGGTCCCCAAGACAGAATCACATGGACCTGTTGCCTCTGATCCCCACCGGGGCCTCACGTGTACCTGGTAACACTGGTCCTCACCTGGGTCTCATCTGGACCTAGTGACTCTCGTCCCCACCTGGGCTTCACCTGGATCTGGTCACTCTGGTCCCCACCTGGAATTCACCTGGATCTGGTGACTCTGGATCCCCACCTGGACCTCACCTGGATCTGGTGACTCTGGTCCTCAGTATGGACCTCACCTGGACCTAGTGTCTCTCATCCCCACTTTGACCTAACTCAGAACTGCTGAATCTTGCCCCATCTAGGCCGCACCCAGACCTGATGACTCTTGTCCCCAGCTATGCCTCAATTCGACCTGATGAATCTGGTCCTAACGTGGGCCTCACATGGACCTGGGACTCAGCTGCATAGAGTGGTGCTGGTTCCCACAAGGGCCTCCCCTGATACTGGTGACTGTGGTCTTATTCTATGCCTCAACAGGAACTAGTGATTTTGTTCCTCATCTGGGCCTGCATGGCCTTAGTGACTCTGGTCCTCACCCAGGCATCATTCGGACCTGGATACTCTATTCCACACCTGGGCCTCACTTTGACCCGGGATCTCTGGTCCCATTATGGGCCTCAAACTAAACTGGTTACTCTGGTTGCCCCTCTGGGCCTCACTCTTACCTGGTGACTCTAGTCACCCCCGTGGGCTTCACTTGGGGCTGGTGAATCTGGACCTTAGCTGGTTTTCACCTTGATGTGGTGACTGGTCGCCACCTGGACCTCACCTGGACTTGGTAAATCCTGTTGCCACCTGCACCTTACCTTGACCTTGTGACTGTGGTCCCACCTGAACCTCCCTGGATCTGGTGGCTCTTGGTTCCCATATGGGGCTCTCCTGGACCTGGTTCCTGTGGTCTCCATCTGGCCTAACCTGGAACACAATGACCTCGATCCAATTTGGGCCTCTCCTGAACCTGTTGACTCTGGTCCTTACCTGGGCATCAATTGGGACCTGATACTCTCTTATATACCTAGGCCTCACTTGGACCTGGTGACTGTGGTCCCACTGGGCCTCACCTGGACGGGGTGACTGGTTCCTGCAGGGAACCTCACCTGGACCTGGTGACTTCAGGGTCCTCATATGGGCATCATGGGACCTGGTTTCTCATTTCCACATCGGGACATCATCTGGACCTAGTGACTCTCGTCCCCCTCTGGCCTCACCATGACGTGGTGACTCTTGTCCCCACCTGGATATCACCAGAACCGGGTGACTCTGGTCCCCTTCTGGGACTCACCCGGAGCTGGGGACACTGGTCCTCACTGAGCCTCAACAGGACCTGGTGAATCTACTCCTCACTTAGGCCTCATCTGGACCTTGTGACTCTTTTCCCACCTGGCATCAATAGGACACGTTACTCTGTTCCCCACCTGGCCTAACCATGCACACGATAACTTTTGCTCCACACTTTGGCCTCAAATGGTCCTGATGACTCTCGTCCCCCCACCTAGGGCCACAATCTGGACCTGGTGACTGTGGTCCCCACCAGGCTCTCACCTGGACATGGTGACTCTCGTTCCCACTGAACCACACCTGGACCTGGTGACTGTGGTGTTCTTGTAGACTCACATTTACCTGGAGACTCTGGTCCCCACCTGGATCTGGTGACTCTTGCCTGCATGTTGTCCTCACCTGGACCTGGTAACTCTAGTCCCTAGATGGGCATCTTCGGGACGTGGTTCCACTGCAAGGCCTGCAGGATGGCCTCACCTGGACCTGGTGAGTTGGGTTACCACTTGGGGCCTCACCCATACTAGGTGAGACAGGTCCCCACGTGGGTCTAACTTGGATCTGGTGTATCTGGTAATTCTGGTCACCACCTGAGAATCACCTGGACTTGGTGAATCTGGTAAATCTGGTCACCACCTGGGAATCACGTGGACCTGGTGAATCTGGTCCCCATCTGGGCTTCACGCAGTCCTGATGACTTTGTTCCGCACCTGGACCTGATTGCTGTGGACTCCTTCTTGACCTCACCTGGAACTGGTGACTCTGATCCTAACTGGGCCTCACCCAGATATGGTGACTCTGGTCCTCACCTATGGAAAATTATGACCTGGATACTCTCTTCCACACCGGAGTCACACCTGCACATGATGACTCTGGAACCACTCTGGGCCTCAACCTGACCTGGTGACTCTGGTCCCCATCTGGATGTCACTTGGACCAGGTGATTCTGGTACCCCTCTAGTCCTCAACCAGATCTGGTGACTCTGGTCCTCAACTGGGCCTCACCTGGACTTAGTCAATATGCTCCAACTGGGCCTCATTTGGACCTGGTGACTCTGGTTCTACCTGGGCATCATCGGGACATGGTTACTCTATACCCACTTGGAGTGACCTGATCCTGAAAACTCTGGTCCTGACTTTAGGCCTCTTCTGTACCAGGTGACTCTGGCTCGACCTGGGCCTCACCTGTAACTGGTGACTATGATCCTAAGCATCGCCTCACCTGACCTGGTGACTATGGTTCCCATTGGGACCTCACATGGACCTCATGTCTCTGGTCCCACTTGGGCCTCACCAGGACCTGGTGTCTCTGTTTCCCACCTGGGTAGCATCAGGATATGGTTACACTGTTCACTAACAGTGACCCAGCCGGACCTATTAACTCTGGTCTTCACCTGGGCCACACCTGGACAGGGTGACACTGTTTCCCACCTGGGTCTCACCTGGACATGGTGAGTGGGATCCCCACCTGGTCCTCACGTATAACTGGTGATTCTCGTTCCCACATGGAGATCATGTGGACCTGTTGGCCGCAGTATTTCTAGCATCTTTTTTTTTAATTTTTATTTATTTATGATAGTCACAGAGAGAGAGAGAGGCAGAGACACAGGCAGAGGGAGAAGCAGGCTCCATGCACCGGGAGGCCGAACTGGGATTCGATCCCGGGTCTCAAGGATCGCTCCCTGGGCCAAAGGCAGGCGCCAAACCGCTGCGCCACCCAGGGATCCCATGTGTTTCTAGCTTCTCATGTACCTCGTGACTCTGGTCCCCACCAGTGCCTCACCGGGACCTGGTGAGTTTGGTTGCCACCTGCACCACACCTGGACCTGGTGATTCTGGTCTGCACCTGAGACTACCCTGGATCTTGTGACTGTGGTCCCCACCTGGGCTTCACCTGGATTTCGGGACTCCGGTCCCCATCTGGGCCTCACCTGGCCCTGTTGACCATGGTCCTCAACTGGGCAAAATTGTGACCCATTGACTGTGTTCCACAACTGGACCTCACATGGACCAGGTGACTCTGGTCCCCCTCTGGGTCTCACCGTGCCCTAGTGACTGTGAAACCCACTTTGGCCTGACTTCGACCTGCTGAACCTGGTTGCCTCCTGCCCCTGACCTCGAACTGTTGACTCTGGTTCTTTCAAGGGCCTCCCCTGTACCTGATGATCCTGGTGTCCACCTGGGCCTCACCTGGACAGTGGTGACTCTGGTCACCACCGGGGACTCACCTGGACCTGCTTACTGTGTTCCACACCTGAAGCCTGATTGCTGTGGACACTTTCTTGGCCTCACCTGGAACTGGTGACTCTGATCCTATCTGCGCGTCACCCAGATCCGTCACTCTGGTCCTCACCTGTGGACCATTATGACCTGGACACTGTGTTCCACACCTGAGCCTCACCTGGACATGATGATTCTGGAGCCTCTCTAGGCCTCACCCTGACATGGTGACTCTGGTCCCCATCTGGATTTCACCTGGACCAGGTGATTCTGGTACCCCTCTAGGCCTCAACCAGATCTGGTGACACTTGTCCTCAACTGGGACTCACCTGGACTTAGTGAATATGCTCCATCTGGGCCTCAATTGGACCTGGTGACTCTTGTCTCTTCCTGGGCATCATCGGGACTTGGCTCCACTGCATGACTGCAGGTTGTCCTCACCTGGACCTGGTAACTCTGTTCCCTACCTGGGCATCATCGGGACATGGTTCCACTGCATGGCCTGCAGGTTGGCCTCACCTGGACCTGGTAACTCTAGTCCCTACCTGGGCATCATCGGTACATGGTTCCTCTGCATGGCCTGCAGGTTGCCCTCACCTGGACCTGGTGAGTGGGGTTGACACCTGGGCCTCACCCATGCCTTGTGACACAGGTCCCCACGTGGGTCTCACTTGGACCTGGTGAATCTTGTCGTTACCTGGACCTCACCCGGAACTGGTAACTCTGGTCACCACCTGGGAATAACCTGGACCTGGTGAATCTGGTCCCCATCTGGGCCTCATCCAGTCCTGGTGACTTTGTTCCCCACCTGGGCCTGATTGCTGTGGACTTCTTCTTGGCCTCACCTTGAACTGGTGACTCGGATCCTAACTGGGTCTCACCCAGATCTGGTGACTCTGGCCTCACCTGTGGACCATTATGACCTGGATACTTTGTTACACACCTGAGCCTCACCTGGACATGATGACTCTGGATACCCTCTGAGCCTCAGCCTGAGATGGTGACTCTGATCCCCATCTGGATGTCACCTAGACCAGGTGAATCTGGTACCCCTCTAGGCCTCAACTTGACCTGGTGACTCTGGTCCCACCTGGGCCTAAACAGGACCTGGTGTCTCTGGTAACCACCTGGGTAGCATCAGGATATGGTTACACTGTTCACTAACAGTGACCCAGCCGGACCTATTAACTCTGGGTTCACCTGGGCCACACCTAGATATGGTGACACTGGTTCCCACCTGGGTCTCACCTGGACATGGTGAGTCGGATCCCCACCTGGTCCTCACCTGTAACTGGGAATTCTCGTTCCCACATGGACATGATGTGGACCTGGTGGCTGCAGTGTTTCTAGCTTCTCATGTACCTCGTGACTCTGGTCCCCACCAGGGCCTCACCGGGACCTGGTGAGTGTGGTTGCCACCTGCACCTCACCTGGACCTGGTGATTCTGGCCTGCACCTGAGAATACCCTGGATCTGGTGACTGTGGTCCCGATCTGGTCTTCACTTGGATTTGAGTGTCCGGTCCCCATATCTGGCTCACCAGGCCCTGTTGACCATGGTCCTCAACTGGGCAAAATTGGGACTCAGTGACTGTGTTCCACAACTGGACATCACCTGGACCAGGTGACTCTGGTCCCCCTCTGGGTCTCACCGTGCCCTTGTGACTGTGAACCCCACTTTGGCCTGACTTAGAGCTGCTGACCCTGGTTGCCAGCTGTCCCTGACCTCAAACTGTTGACTCTGGTACTTTCAAGGGCCTCCCCTCTACCTGGTGATCCTGGTCCCCACCTGGGTCTCACCTGGACGTGGTGACCCTTGTCACCACCGGGGACTCACCTGGACCTGCTTACTGTGTTCCACACCTGGGCCTCAAGTACACCTCTTGACCATGGTCCCCAAGCACGCCTCACATGGACCTGTTGCCTCTGATTCCCATCGGGTCCTCACGTTTACCTGGTAACTCTGGTCCTCACCTGGGCCTAATCTGGACCTAGTGACTCTGGTCCCAACCTGGACTTCACCTGGATCTGGTGACTCTGGTCCCCACCTGGACCTCACCTGGATCTGGTGACTCTGGTCCTCACTTTGGCCTCACCTGGACCTGGTGTCTCTCGTCCCACTTTGACCAAACTCAGAACTGCTGAATCTTGCCCCACCTAGGCCGCACCCACACCTGGTGACTCTTGTCCCCAACTATGCCTCAATTCGACCTGATGAATCTAGTCCTCACGTGGGCCTCACATGGACCTGGGACTCAGCTGCATAGAGTGGCTCTGGCTCCCACAAGGGGCTCACCTGTTACTGCTGACTGTGGTCTTATTCTATGCCTCACCAGTACCTAGTTATTCTGTTCCACATCTGGGCCTGCATGTCGCTAGTGACTCTGGTCCTCACCCAGGCATCATTGGGACCTGGATACTCTATTCCACATCTCAGTCCCACTTTGACCAGGGATTTCTGGTCCCTTTCTGGGCATCAAACTAAATGGTTACCCTGGTTCCCCCTCTGGTCCTCACCCTTACCTGGTGACTCTGGTCACCCCTTGGGCTTCACTTGGGCCTGGTGAGTCTGGTCTTTAGCTGGTCCTCACCTGGATCTGGTGATTGGTCGCCACCTGGGCCTACCAGGACTTGGTGAATCCTGTTGCCACCTGTGCCTCAAATGGACCTGTGACTGTGGTCCCACCTGGACCTCACCTGGATCTTGTGGCTCTGGTTCCCATATGGGGCTCTCCTTTACCTGGTTCCTGTGATCTCCATCAGGCCTCCCCTGGAACACAATGACTCTGATCCATATTTGGGCCTCTCCTGGACCTGTTGACTCTGGTCCATCCCTGGGCATCATTAGGACCTGGATACTCTCTTATATACCTGGGCCTCACCTGGACCTGGTGACTGTGGTCCCACCTGGGCCTCACCTGGATGAGGTGACTGGTTCCCACAGGGACCTCTCCTGGACCTGGTGACTCAGGTCCTCATATGGGCATCATGGGACCTGTGTTCTCAGTTCCACATCGGGGCCTCAATTCGACCTAGTGATTCTCGGCCCCTCTGGGCCTCACCCTGACGTGGTGACTCAGGTCCCCACCTGGATATCACCAGAACCGGGTGACTCTGGTCCCCATCTGGGACTCAACCGGACCTGGGGACACTGTTCCTCAACTGGGCCTCAGCAGGACCTTGTGAATCTACTCCTCACTTAGGCCTCTTCTGGACCTTGTGACTCTTCCCACCTGGCATCAATGGGAAATGGTTAATCTGTTCCCCACCTGGGCCTCAACTGGACATGATAACTTTGCTCCACACTTTGGCCTCAACTGGTCCTGATGACTCTGGTCCCCCCACCTAGGCCTCAATCTGGACCTGGTGACTGTGGTCCCCACCTGGGTCTCACCTGGATCTGGTGACTCTCGTTCCCACATGAACCACACCTGGACTTGGTGACTGTGGTGTTCTGGTAGACTCACATTTACATGGTGACTCTGGTCCCCGGTAGGGCCTCACCTGTATCTGGTGACTCTGGCCTGCAGGTTTGCCTCACCTGGACCTGGTGAGTGGGGTCGCCACCTGGGCCTCACCCATACCTGGTGACTCAGGTCCCCACGTGGGCCTCTTCTACCTGGTGAATCTGGTCCTTACTTGGTCCTTTCCTAGACCCGGGGACACTGGTCACCACCTGGGCTTCACCTAGACCTGGTGAATCTGGTCCCCATCTGAGCCTCACCCAGTCCTGGTGACTTTGTTCCCCACCTGGACCTGATTGCTGTGATCTCTTTCTTGGCCTCACCTGGAACTGGTGACTCTGATCCTATCTGCGCGTCACCCAGACCTGGTGACTCTGGTCCTCACCAGGGCATCATTGGTACCTGGTGACTCTGTTCCACACCTGAGCCTCACCTGGACATGAGGCTCTGGACTCTCGAACCACTCTGGGCCTAACCCTGCCTGCTGACTCTGGTCTCCATCTGGATGTCACCTGGACCAGGTGATTCTGGTACCCCTCTCTGCCTCAACCACTTCTGTTGACTCTGGTCCTCAACTGGGCCTCACCTGGAGCTAGTGAATATGCTCCATCTAGGCCTCTTTTGGACCTGGTGACTCTGGTCCCTATCTGGGCATCATCAGGACATGGTTCCTCTGCATGGCCTGCAGGTTGGCCTCACCTGGACCTGGTGAGTTGCGTTGTCACCTTGGCCTCACCCAAGCCTGGTGACACAGGTCCCCACGTGGGTCTCACTTGGACCTTGTGAATCTGGTCTTACCTGGTCCTCACCCGGAACTCCTAACTCGGGTCACCACTTGGGAATCACATGAACCTGGTTAATCTTGTCCCCATCTGGTCCTCATCCAGTCCTGGTGACTTTATCAACCCACCTGGACTTGATTGCTGTAGACTCCTTCTTGGCCTCACCTGGAACTGGTGTCTCTGAATCTAACTGGGCCTCACCCATATCTGGTGACTCTGGTCCTCACCTATGGACCATTATGACCTGGATACTCTGTTCCACACCTGAGCCTCACCCTGACATGATGACTCTGGTCCCCATCCGGATGTCACCTAGACTAGGAGAATCTGGTATCCCTCTAGGCGTCAACTTGACCTGGTGACTCTGGTCCTCAACTGGGCCTCACGGGGACCTAGTGAACATGCTCCCCACCTGTGCCTCATCTGTACCTGGTGACTCTGGTTCTATCTGGGCATCATCGAGACATGGTTACTCTATTCCCCATTGGGACTGACCTAATCCTGGTAACTCTGGTCTTGACTTTGGCCTCTTCTGTACCAGGTGACTGTGGCTCCACCTGGGCCTCACCTGTAACCGGTGACTCTGATCCTAAGCATGGCCTCACCTGACCTGGTGACTGTGGTTCCCATCGGGACCTCACCTGGACCTCATGTCTCCGGTCCCACCTGGGCCTTACCAGGACCTGGTGTCTCTGGTACCCACATGGGTAGCATCAGGATATGGTTACACTGTTCACTAACAGTGACACAGCCGGACCTATTAACTCTACTCTTCACCTGGGCCACACCTGGACATGGTGACACTGGTTCCCACATGGGCCTCACCTGGACATTGTAAGTCGGATCCCCACCTGGTCCTCACCTGTAACTGGAGATTCTCGTTCCCACATGGACATCATGTGGACCTGGTGGCTGCAGTGTTTCTAGCTTCTCATGTAACTCGTGACTCTGGTCCCCACCAGGGCCTCACCGGGACCTGGTGAGTGTGGTTGCCACCTGCACCTCACCTGGACCTGGTGATTCTGGTCTGCACCTGAGGCTACCCTGGATCTGGTGACTGTGGTCCCCACCTGGGCTTCACCTGGAATTGGGGACCCCGGTCCCCATCTGGGCTTCACCTGGCCCTTTTGACCATGGTCCTCAACTGGGCAAAATTTGGGACCCGGTGACTGTGTTCCACAACTGGACCTCACCTGGACAGGTGTCTCTGGTCCCCCTCTGGGTCTCACCGTGCCCTAGTGACTGTGAACCCACTTTGGCCTCACTTGGACCTGCTGACCCTGGTTGCCACCTGCGCCTGACCTCGAACTGTTGACTCTGGTTCTTTCAAGGGCCTCCCCTAGACCTGGTGATCCAGGTCCCCACCTGGGCCTCACCTGGACGTGGTGACCCTTGTCACCACTGGGGACTCACCTGGACCTGGTTACAGTGTTCCACACCTGCGCCTCAAGTAGACCTGTTGACCATGGTCCCCAAGCTGGCCTCACATGGACCTGTTGCCTCTGATCCCCACCGGGGCCTCACGTGTACATGGTAACTCTGGTCCTCACCTGGGCCTCATCTGCACCTAGTGACTCTGCTCCCCACCTGGGCTTCACCTCGATCTGGTGACTGGTCCCCACCGGGACTTGACCTGGATCTGGTGACTCTGGTCCCCACCTGGACCTCTCCTGGACCTGGCGACTCTCTTTCCAACATGCACCTCACCTGGATCTGGTGACTCTGGTCCTCAGTTTGGCCTCACCTTGACCTGGTGACTCAGGTCCTCATATGGGCATCATGGAACCTGGTTTCTCAGTTCCTCATCGGGGCCTCACCTGGACCTAGTGATTCTCGTCCCCCTCTGGGCTTCTCTCTGACGTGGTGACTATGGTCCCCACCTGGATATCACCAGAACCGGGTGACTCTGGTCCCCCTCTGGGACTCACCCGGAGCTGGGGACACTGGTCCTAAACTGGGCCTCAACAGGACTTGGTGAATCTACTCCTCAATTAGACCTCATCTGTACCTTGTGACTCTTTTCCCACCTGGCATCAATGGGACATGATTTCTCTGTTCCCCAACTGGGGCTCACCTGGACATGATAACTTTGCTCCACACTTTGGCCTCAACTGGTCCTGATGACTCTGGTTCCCCCACCTAGGCCTCAATCTGGACCTGGTGACTGTGGTCCCCACCTGGGTCTCACCTGGACCTGGTGACTCTCGTTCCCACATAAACTAAACCTGGACCTGGTGACTGTGGTGTACTTGTAGACTCACATTTTCGTGGTGACTCCGGTATCCACTAGGGACTCACCTGGATCTGGTGACTCTGGCCTGCAGGTTGGGCTCGCCTGGACCTGGTGAGTGGGGTTGACACCTTGCCTCACCCATACCTGGTGACTCAGGTCTCCACGTGGGCCTCTTGGACCTGGTGAATCTTGTTCTTACCTGGTCCTTTCCCAGGCCCGGGGACTCTGGTCACCACCTGGTTCTCACCTGGACCTGGTGAATCTGGTCCCCATCTGTGCCTCACCCAGTCCTGGTGACTTTTTTCCCCACCTGGACCTGATTGCTGTGGACTCTTTCTTGGCCTCACCTGAAACGGGTGAATCTGATCATATCTGAGTGTCACCCAAACCTGGTGACTCTGGTCCTCAACTACCCATCATTGGTACCTGGAGACTCTGATCCACACCTGAGCCTCACCTGAACATGATGACACTGGAACCTCTCTGGGCCTCACCGTGACCTGGTGACCCTGGTCCCCATCTGGATGTCACCTGGACCTGGTGATTCTTGCACCCCTCTAGGACTCAACCAGATCTGGTGACTCTGGTCCTCAACTGGGCCTCACCTGGACCTAGTGAATATGCTCCATCTGGGCCTCATCTGGACCTGGTGACTCTGGTCCCTACCTGGGCATCATCGAGACATGGTTACTCTATTCCACACTGGGAATGACCTGATCCTGGTAACTCTGGTCCTCTCTTTGGACTCTTCTGTACCAGGTAACTCTGGCTCTACCTGGGCCTCACCTGTAACTGGTGACTCTGATCCTACGCATGGCCTCATCTGACCTGGTGACTGTGCTTCCCATCGGGACCTCACCTGGACCTCATGTCTCCGGTCCCACCTGGGCCTTACCAGGACCTGGTGTCTCTGGTACCCACATGGGTAGCATCAGGATATGGTTACACTGTTCACTAACAGTGACACAGCCGGACCTATTAGCTCTGGGCTTCACCTGGGCCACACCTGGACATGGTGACACTGGTTCCCACCTGGGTCTCACCTGGACATGGTGAGTCGGATCCCCACCTGGTCCTCACGTGTAACTGGTGATTCTCGTTCCCACATGGACTCATGTGCAACTGTTGGCTGCAGTGTTTTGAGCTTCTCATGTACCTCTTGACTCTGGTCCCCACCAGGGCCTCACCGGGACCTGGTGAATCTGGTCCCCATCTGGGCCATACCCAGTCCTGGTGACTTTGTTCCCCACCTGGACCTGATTGCTGTGGACTCATTGTTGGCCTCTCCTGAAACGGGTGACTCTGAACCTATCTGCGCGTCAGCTAGACCTGGTGACTCTGGTCCTCACCTGGGCATCATTGGTACCTGGTGACTATGTTCCACACCTGAGCCTCACCTGGACATCATGACTCTGGAACCTCTCTGGGCATCAACCTGACCTGGTGACTCTGGTCCCCATATGGAAGTCACCTGGACCAGGGGAGTCTGGTACCCCTCTGGGCCTCAACCAGGTCTGGTGACTCTGGTCCTCAACTGGGCCTCACCTGGACCTAGTGAATATGCTCCATCTGGGCGTCATTTGGACCTGGTGACTCTGGTACCTACCTGGGCATCATCGGGACATGGTTCCACTGCATGATTGCAGGTTGGCCTCACCTGGACCTGGTAACTCTGGTCCCTACCTGGGCATCATCGGGACATGGTTCCACTGCATGGCCTGTAGGTTGGCCTCACCTGGACCTGGTAACTATCGTCCCTACCTGGGCATCATTGGGACCTGGTTCCTCTGCATGGCCTGGAGGTTGGCATCACCTGGACCTGGTGAGTGGGTTTCTCACCTGGGCCTCATCCATGCCTAGTGACACAGGTCCCCACGTGGGCCTCACTTGGACCTGGTGAATCTGGTCCTTACCTGTTGGTCACCTGGAACTGGTAACTCTGGTCACCACCTGGGAATCACCTGGTCCTGGTGAATCTGGTCCCCATCTGTGCCTCACCCAGTCCTGTTGATTTTCTTCCCCACCTGGACCTGATTGCTGTGGACTCCTTTTTGGCCTCACCTGGAACTGGTGACTCTGATCCTAACTGGGCCTCACCAAGATCTCGTGACTCTGGTCCTCACCTGTGGAACATTATGACCTGGATACTCTGTTCCACACGTGAGCCTCACCTAGATATGATGACTCTGGATCCCATCTGGGCCTCAGCCTGACATTGGGACTCTGGTCTGGATGTCACCAGACCAGGTGAATCTGGTACCCCTCTAGGCCTCAACTAGTCGTGGTAACTCTCACCTCAACTGGGCCTCAACGGGACCTAGTGAACATGCTCCCCACCTGCGCCACATCTGGACCTGCTGACTCTGGTTCTACCTGGGCATCATCGGGACATGGTTACTCTATTCCCACTTGGAGTGACCTGATCCTGGTAACTCTGGTCCTGACTTTGGCCTCTTCTGTACCAGGTGACTCTGGCTCCACCTGGGCCTCACCTGTAACTTGTGACTCTGATCCTAAGCATGGCCTCACCTGACCTGGTGACTGTGGTTCCCATCGGGACCTCACCTGGACCTCATGTCTCTGGTCCCATTTGGGCCTCACAAGGACCTGGTGTCTCTGCTATCCACCTGGGTAGCATTAGGATATGGTTACACTGTTCAATAACAGTGACCCAGCCGGACCTATTAACTCTGGTCTTTACCTCGGCCACACCTGGATATGGTCACACTTGTTCCCACCTGGGTCTCACCTGGACATGGTGAGTCGTATCCCCACCTGGTCCTCGCCTGTAACTGGTGATTCTCGTTCCCACATGGAGATCATGTGGACCTGATGGCCGCAGTGTTTCTAGCTTCTTTTTTTTTTAATTTTTATTTATTTATGATAGTCACAGAGAGAGAGAGAGGCAGAGACACAGGCAAAGGGAGGAGCTGGCTCCATGCACCGGGAGCCCGACGTGGGATTCGATCCCTGGTCTCCAGGATCGCGCCCTGGGCCAAAGGCAGGCGCCAAACCGCTGCGCCACCCAGGGATCCAATGTGTTTCTAGCTTCTCATGTACCTCGTGACTCTGTTCCCCACCAGTGCCTCACCGGGACCTGGTGAGTTTGGTTGCCACATGCACCACACCTGGACCTGGTGATTCTGGTCTGCACCTGAGACTACCCTGGATCTGGTGACTGTGTCCCCACCTGGGCTTCACCTGGATTTCGGGACTCCGGTCCCCATCTGGGCCTCACCTGGCCCTGTTGACTATGGTCCTCAACTGGGCAAATTTGGGACCTGGTGACTGTGTTCCACAACTGGACCTCACCTGGACCAGGTGACTCTGGTCCCCCTCTTGGTCACACCGTGCCCTAGTGACTGTGAACCCCACTTTGGCCTGACTTGGACTTGCTTACCCTGGTTGCCACCTGCGCCTGACCTCGAACTGTTGACTCTGGTACTTTCAAGGGCCTCCCCTCTACCTGGTGATCCTGTACCCCACCTGGGCCTCACCTGGACGTGGTGAATCTAGTCACCACGGGGGGACTCACCTGCACCTGCTTACTGTGTTCCACACCTGGGTCTCAAGTGGACCTGTTGACCATGGTCCCCAAGCCGGACTCACATGGACCTGTTGCCTCTGATCTCCACCGGCTCCTCACGTGTACCTGGTAACTTTGGTCCTCACCTGGGCCTCATCTGGACCTAGTGACTCTGGTCCCCACCTGGGCTTCACCTCGATCTGGTGACTCTGGTCCCCACCTGGACTTCACCTGGATCTACTGACTGTGGTCCCAACCTGGTCCTCTCCTGGACCTGGTGACTCTCTTTCCAACATGGACCTCACCTGGATCTGGTGTCTCTGGTCCTCACTTTGGCTTCACCTGGACCTGGTGTCTCTCGTCCCCACTTGGACCTAACTCAGAACTGCTGATTCTTTCCCCACCTAGGCCGCACACAAACCTGGTGACACTTGTCCCCAGCTATGCCTCAATTAGACCTGATGAATCCGGTCCTCACATGGGCTTCACATGGACCTGGGACTCAGCTGGATAGAGTGGCTCTGGTTCGCACAAGGGGCTCACCTGATACTGGGGACTGTGGTCTTATTCTATGCCTCACCAGGACCTAGTGATTCTGTTCCCCATCTAGGCCTGCATGGCCCTAGTGACTCTGGTCCTCACCCAGGCATCATTCGGAACTGGATACTCTATTCCACTCCTGGGCCTCTCTTTCACCAGAGTCCTTTGGTCCCATTCTGGGCCTCAAACTAAACTGGTTACACTGTTTTCCCCTCTGGACCTCACCCTTACCTGGTGACACTGGTCACCCCTTGGGCTTCACCTGGGCCTGGTGATTCTTGTCCTTAGCTGGTCCGCACCTGGATCTGGTGACTGGTCGCCACCTGGGCCTCACCTGGACTTGGTGAATCATGTTGCCACCTGCGCCTCACCTGGACCTTGTGACTGTGGTCCCACCTGGACTTCACCAGGATCTGGTGGCTCTGGTTCCCATATGGGGCTCTCCTGGACCTGGTTCCTGTGGTCTCCATCTGGCCTCACCTGGAACACAATGACTCTGATCCATATTTGGGCCTCTCCTGGACCTCTTGTCTCTGTTACGTAATTGGTCATCATTGGGACCTGGATACTCTCTTATATACCTGGGCCTCACCTGGACCTGTTGACTGTGGTCACACCTGGGCCTCACCTGGACCTCCTTACTGTAGTCCCACCTGGGCCTACCCGAGACGAGATGACTGGTTCCCACTGGGACCTCACCTGGACCTGGTGAGTGAGGTCCTCATATGGGCATTATGGGGCCTGGTTTCTGAGTTCCACATCGGGGCCTCACCTGGACCTAGTGATTCTCGTCCCCCTCTCGGCCTCACCCTGACGTGGAGACTCTGGTCCCCACCTGGATATCACCAGAACCGGGTGACTCTGGTCCCCCTCTAGGACTCATCCGGACCTGGGGACACTGGTCCTCAACTGGGCCTCAACAGGCCCTGGTGAATCTACTCCTCACTTAGGCCTCGTCTGGACCTTGTGACTCTTTTCCCACCTGGCATCAATGGGATATGGTTACTCTGTTCCCCACCTGGGCCTCACTTGGACATGATATCTTTGCTCCATACTTTGGTCTCAACTGGTCCTGATGACTCTGGTCCCCCACCTAGGCCTCAATCTGGACCTGGTGACTGTTGTCCTCACCTGGGTCTCACCTGGACCTGGTGACTCTCGTTCCCACATGAACCACACCTGGACCTGGTGACTGTGGTGTTCTTATAGACTCATATTTACCTGGTCACTCCGGACCCCACTATGGCCTCACCTGGATCTGATGACTTTGTCCTGCAGGTTGGCCTCACCTGGACCTGTTGAGTGGGGTTGCCACCTTGGCCACACCCATACCTGGTGACTCAGGTCCCCACGTGGGCCTCTTGGATCTGGTGAATCTGGTCCTTACCTGGTCCTCTCCCAGACCTGGGGACTCTGGTCAATACCTGGACCTCACCTGGACCTGGTGAATCTGGTCTCCATCTGGGCCTCACCCAGTCCTGGTGACTTTGTTCCCCACCTGGACCTGATTGCTGTGGACTCTTTCTTGGCCTCATCTGGAACTGGTGACTCTGATCCTATCTGCGCGTTACCCAGATCTGGTGACTCTGGTCCTCACCTTGGCATCACTGGTACCTGCTTACTCTGTTCCACACTTGAGCCTCACCTGGACATGACTACTCTGGAACCTCCCTGGGGTCAGCCTGACACGGTGACTCTGGTCCACATCTGGAAGTCACCGAGACCAGGTGAATCTTGTACACCTCTTGGCGACAACTTGACCTGGTGACTCTGGTCCTCAACTGGGCCTCACCGGGACCTAGTGAACATGCTCCCCAACTGCGCCTCATCTGGACCTGGTGACTCAGGTTCTACCTGGGCTTCATCGGGACATTGTTACTCTGTTCCCCACTGTGACTGACCTGATCCTGGTAACTCTGCTCCTGACTTTGGCCTCTTCTGTACCAGGTTATTCTGGCTCTGCCTGGACCTCACTTGTAACTCGTGACTCTGATCCTAAGCATGGCCTCAGCTGAAATGGTGACTGTGGTTCCCATCGGGACCTCACCTGGACCTCATGTCTCCGGTCCCTCCTGGGCCTCACCAGGACCTGGTGTCTCTTGTACCCACCTGGGTAGCATCAGGATATGGTTACACTGTTCACTATCAGTGACCCACCCGGACCTATTAACTCTGGTCTTCACAAGGGCCACACCTGGACATGCTGACACTGGTTCCCACCTGGGTTTCACCTGGACATGGTGAGTCGGATCCCCACGTGGTCCTCACGTGTAACTGGTGATTCTCGTTCCCACATGGACATGATGTGGACCTGATGGCTTCAGTGTTTCTAGCCTCTCATGTACCTAGTGACTCTGGTCCCCACCAGGGCCTCACCAAGACCTAGTGTGTGTGGTCGCCACCTGTACCTCACCTGGACCCGGTGATTCTGGTCTACACCTGAGACTACCCTGGATCTGGTGACTGTGGTCCCCACCTGGGCTTCACCTGGATTTCGGGACTCCGGTCCCCATCTGGGTCTGACCTGGCCCTGTTGACCATGGTCCTCAACTGGGCAAAATTGTGACCCGTTGACTGTGTTCCACAACTGGACCTCACCTGGACCAGGTGACTCTGGTCCCCCTCTGGGTCTCACCGTACCCTAGTAACTGTGAACCCCACTTTGGGCTGACTTCGACCTGCTGAACCTGCTTGCTACCTGCCCCTGACATCGAAATGTTGACTCTGGTTCTTTCAAGGGCCTCCCTTGTACCTGGCGATCCTGGTGTCCACCTTGCCCTCACCTGCACGTGGTGACTCTTGTCCCCAACGGGGACTCACCTGGACCTGCTTACTGTGTTCCACACCTGGGCCTCAAGTAGACCTGTTGACCATGGTCCCCAAGCCGTCCTCACATGGACCTGTTGCCTCTGAACCCCACCGGGGCCTCACGTGTACCTGGTAACTCTGGTCCTCACCTGGGCATCATTGGTACCTGGTGACTCTGTTCCACACCTGAGGCTCCCCTGGACATGATGACTCTGGAACCTCTCTGGGCATCAACCTGACCTGGTGGCTCTGGTCCCCATATGGATGTCACCTGGACCATGGAATCATGGTACTTCTCTGGGCTTCAACCAGGTCTGGTGATTCTGGTCCTCAACTGGGCCTAACCTGGACCTAGTGATTATGCTCCATCTGGGCTTCATTTGGACCTGGTGACTCTGGTCCCTACCTGGGCAATTTCGGACATGGTTCCACTGCATGGCCTGTAGGTTGGCCTCACCTGGACCTGGTAACTCTCGTCCTTACCTGGGCATCATTGGGACCTGGTTCCTCTGTATGGCCTGCAGTTTGGCCTCACCTGGACCTGGTGAGTGGGTTTGTCTCCTAGGCCTCACCCATGCCAGTGACACAGGTCCCCACGTGGGCCTCACTTCGACCTGGTGAATCTGGTCCTTACCTGGTTCTCACCCGGAACTGGTAACTCTGGTCACCACCTGGGAATCACCTGGGCCTGGTGAATCTGGTCCCCATCTGGGCCTCATCCAGTCCTGGTGACTTTGTTCCACACCTGGACCTGATTGCTGTGGACTCCTTCTTGGCCTCACCTGGAACTGGTGACTCTGATCCTAACTGGGCCTCACCCAGTTCTGGTGACTCTGGTCCTCATCTGTGGACCATTATGAGCTGGATAAACTCTTCCACCCCTGAGACTCACCTGGACATGATGACTCTGGAGCCCCTCTGGGCCTCAGACTGATATGGTGACTCTGGACCCCATCCGTATGTCACCTCACCAGGTGAATCTGGAACCCCTCTATGCCTCAACTTGACCTGGTAAATCTGGTCCTCAACTGGGCCTCACCGGGACCTAGTGAACATGCTCCCCACCTGCGCCTCATCTGGACCTGGTGACTCTGGTTCTACCTGGGCATCATCGGGACATGGTTACTCTATTCCCCACTGGGACTGACCTGATCCTGGTAACTCTGGTCCTGACTTTGGCCTCTTCTGTACCAGGTGACTCTGGTTCCACCTCGGCCTCACCTGTAACCTGTGACTCTGATCCTAAGCATGGCCTCACCTGACCTGGTGACTGTGGTTCCCATCTGGACCTCACCTGGACCTCATGTCTCTGGTCCCACCTCGGCCACACCAGGACCTGGCGTCTCTGGGACCCTCCTGGGTAGCATCAGGATATGGTTACAATGTTCACTAACATTGCGCCAGCCGGAACTATTAACTCTGGTCTTCACCTGGGCCACACCTGCACATGGTGACACTGGTTCCCACCTGGGTCTCACCTGGACATGGTGAGTCGTATCCCCACCTGGTCCTCACCTATAACTGGTGATTTTCGTTCCCACATGGAGATCATATGGACCTGTTGTCCGCAGTGTTTCTAGCTTCTTTTTTTTTAATTTTTATTTATTTATGATAGTCACAGAGAGAGATTGGCCGAGACACAGACAGAGGGAGGAGCAGGCTCCAAGCACAGGGAGTTCGACGTGGGATTCGATCCCGGGTCTCCAGGGTCGAGCCCTGGGCCAAAGGCAGGCACCAAACCGCTGCGCCACCCAGGGATCCCATGTGTTTCTAGCTTCTCATGTACCTCGTGACTTTGGTCCCCACGAGGGCCTCACTGGGACCTGGTGAGTTTGGTTGCAACCGGCAACTCACCTGGACCTGGTGATTCTGGTCTGCACCTGAGACTACCCTGGATCTGGTGACTGTGGTCCCCACCTCAGCTTCACCTGGATTTGGGGATTCCGGTCCCCATCTGGGCCTCACCTGGCCCTGTTGATCATGGTCCTCAACTGGGCAAAATTGGGACCCGGTGACTGTCTTCCACAACTGGACCTCACCTGGACCAGGTGACTCTGGTCCCCCTCTGGGTCTCACCGTGTCCTAGTGACTGTGAACCCCACTTTGGCCTGACTTGGACCTGCTGACCCTGGATGCCACCAAAGTCTGATTTCGAAAAGTTGACTCTGGTTCTTTCAAGGGCCTCCCCTGTATCTTTTGATCCTGGTCCGCCTCTGGGCCTCACCTGGACGTGGTGACTCTTGTCACCACCGGGGACTCACCTGGACCTGCTTACTGTGTTCTACACCTGGGCCTCAAGTACACCTCTTGACCATAGTCCCCAAGCCGGCCTCACATGGACTTGTTTCCTCTGATCCCCACCGGGGCCTCACGTGTACCTGGTAACTCTGGTCCTCACCTGGGCCTTATCTGGGCCTAGTGACTCTGGTCCCCACCTGGACTTCACCTGGATCTGGTGACTCTGGTCCCCACCTGGACCTCACCTGTATCTGGTGACTCTGGTCCTCAGTTCGGCCTCACCTGGACCTGGTGTCTCTCGTCCCCACTTTGACCTAACTCAAAACTGCAGAATCTTGCCAAACCTAGGACGCACCCAGACCTGGGGACTCTTGTCCCCAGCTATGCCTCAATTCGACCTGACCTGATGAATCTGGTCCTCACGTGGTCCTCACATGGACTTGGGACTCAGCTGCATAGAGTGGCTCTGGTTCCCACAAGAGTCTCACCTGTTACTGGTGACTCGGGTCTTTTTCTATGCCTCAAAAGGACCTAGTGATTCTGTTCACCATCTGGGCCTGCATGGCCCTAGTGACTCTGGTCCTCACTCAGGCATCATTGGGACCTGGATACTCTATTCCACACCTGGGCCCCTCTTTGACCAGGGACCTCTAGTCCCATTCTTGGCCTCAAATTAAACTGGTTACTCTGGTGCCCCTCTCGGATTCACCCTTACCTCGTGACTCTGGTCACCCCTTGGCTTCACTTGGGCCTGGTGAATCTGGTCCTTAGCTGGTCCACACCTGGAATTGGTTTCTGGTCGTCACCTGGGTCTCACCTGGACTTGGTGAATCATGATGCCACCTGCGCCTCACCTGGACCTTGTGACTGTGGTCCCTCCTGGACCTCACCTGGATCTGGTGGCTCTGGTTCCCATATGGGGCTCTCCTGGACCTGGTTCCTGTGGTCTCCATCTGGCCTCACCTGGAACACAATGACTCTGATCCATATTTGGGCCTCTCCTGGACCTGTTGACTCTGGTCCTTACCTGGGCATCATTGGGACCTGGATACTCTCTTATATACCTGGGCCTCACCTGGACCTGGTGACTGTGGTCCCAACTGGGCCTCACCTGGACGAGGTGACTGGTTCCCACAGGGACCTCACCTGGACCTGGTGACTCAGGTCCTCAAAAGGGCATCATGAGACCTGGTTTTTCAGTTCCACATCGGGGCCTCACCTGGACCTAGTGATTCTCGTCCCCCTCTGGGCCTCACACTGACGTGCTGACTCTGGTCCCCACCTGGATATCACCAGAACCGGGTGACTCTGGTCCCCCTCTGGGACTCATCCGGACCTGGGGACACTGGTCCTCAACTGGGTCTCAACAGGACCTGGTGAATCTACTCCTCACTTAGGCCTCGTCTGGACCTTGTAACTCTTTCCCCACCTGGCATCAATGGGACATGGTTACTCTCTTCCGCACCTGGGCCTCACATGGATATGATAACTTTGCTCCGCCCTTTGGCCTCAACTGGTCCTGATGACCATGGTCCCCCCACCTAGGACTCAATCTGGACCTGGAGACTGTTGTCCCCACCTGGGTCTCACCTGGACCTGGTGACTCTCGTTCCCACATGAACCACACCTGGACCTGGTGACTGTGGTGTTCTTGTAGACTCACATTTACCTGGTGACTCCGGTGCCGACTACGGCCTCACGTGGATCTGGTGACTCTGGCCTGCTGGTTGGCCTCACTTGGACCTGGTGAGTGGGGTTGCCACCTGGGCCTCACCCAAACCTGGTGACTCAGGTCCTCAACTGGGCCTCACCTGGACCTAGTGAATATGCTCCATCTGGGCCTCATTTGGACCTGGTGACTCTGGTCCCTACCTGAGCATCATAGGGACATGGTTCCACTGCATGGCCTGCATGTTGGCCTCACCTGGATATGGTAACTCTAGTCAGTACCTGGGTATCATCGGGATATTGTTCCTCTGCATGGCCTGCAGTTTGGAATCACCTGGACGTGGTGAGTGGTGTTGTCATCTGGGCCTCAACCATGCCTGGTGACACAGGTCCCCACGCGGGCCTCACTTGGACCTGGTGAATCTGGTCCTTACCTGGTCCTTCCCGGACCCGGGGACTCTGTTCACCACCTGGGAATCACCTGGACCTGGTGAATCTGGTCCCCATCTGGGTCTCACCCAGTCCTGGTGATTTGTTCACCACCTGGACCTGATTCATGTGGACTCTTTCTTGGCCTCACCTGGAACTAGTGACTCTGATTCTATCTGCGCATCACACAGACCTGGTGACTCTGGTCCTCACCTGGGCATCGTTGGTACCTGGTGACTCTGTTCCACACCTGAGCCTCACCTGGACATGATGACTCTGGAAAATCTCTGGGTCTCACCCTGACCTGGTGACTCTGGTCCCCATCTGGATGTCACCTGGATCAGGTGATTCTGGTACCCCTCTAGGCCTCAACCAGATCTGCAAACTCTGGTCCTCAACTGGGCCTCACCTGGACCTAGTGAATATGCTCCATTTGGGCCTCATTTGGACCTGGTGACTCTGGTCCCTACCTGGGCATTATCGGGACATGTTTCCACTGCATGGCCTGCAGGTTGGCCTCACCTTTATCTGGTAACTCTGGTCCCAACCAGGGCATCATCGTGACATGTTTCCTCTGCATGGCCTGCATGTTGGCCTCACCTGGACCTGGGGAGTGGTGTTGCCACCTGGGCCTCACCCATACCTGGTGACACAGGTCCCCACGTGGGTCTCACTTGGACCTGGTGAATCTCGTCCTTACCTGGTGCTCACCCGGAACTGGTAACTCTGGTCGCCACCTGGGAATCACATGGACCTGGTGAATCTGGTCCCCATCTGGGCCTCACCCATCCTGGTGACTTTGTTCCCCACCTGGACCTGATTGCTGTGGACTCTTTCTTGACCTCACCTGAAATTTGTGACTCTGATCCTATCTGCGCGTCACACAGACCTGGTGATTCTGGTCCTCACCTGGGCATCATTGGTACCTGGTGACTCTGTTCCACACCTGAGCCTCACCTGGACATGTTGACTCTGGAACCTCTCTGGGCCCCACCCTGACCTGGTGACTCTGGTCGCCATCTGGATGTCACCTAGACCAGGTGAATCTGGTACCCCTCTAGGCCGCAAATAGACGGGGAATCTGGTCCTCAAATGGGCCTCACCGGGGCCTAGTGAATATGCTCCCCACCTGCGCCTCATCTGGACGTGGTGACTCGGGTTCTACCTGGGCATCATCGGGACATGGTTACACTATTCCCCACTGGGTCTGACCTGATCCTAGTAACTCTGGTCCTGACTTTGGCGTCTTCTCTACTTGGTGACTCTGGCTCCACCTGGGCCTCACCTGTAATTGGTGACTCTGATCCTAAGCATGGCCTCACCTGACCTGGTGACTGTGGTTCTCATCGGGATCTCACCTGGACCTCATGTCTCTTGTCCCACCTGGGCCTCACCAGGACCTGGAGTCTCTGTTACCCACCTTGGTAGCATCAGGATATTGTTACACTGTTCACTAACAGTCACCCAGCCGGACCTATTAACTCTGGTCTTCACCTGGGCCACACGTGGACCTGGTGGCACTGGTTCCCACCAGGGTCTCACGTGGATATGGTGAGTCGGATCCCTGCCTGGTCCTCACCTGTAACTGGTGATTCTCGTTCCCACATGGACATCATGTGGATCTGGTGGCTGCAGTGCTTCTACATTCTCATGTACCTCGTGACTCTGGTCCCCAACAGGGCCTCACCGGGACCTGTTGTGTGGTTGCCACCTGCACCTCACCTGGACCTGGTGATTCTGGTCTGCACCTGAGAATACTCTGGTTCTGGTGACTGTGGTCCCCACCTGGGCTTCACCTGGATTTGGGGCTCTGGTTCCCCTCTGGGCCTCACCTGGCCCTGTTGACCATGGTCCTCAACTGGACAAAATTGTGACCCGGTGACTGTGATCCACAACTGGACCTCACCTGGACCAGGTTACTCTGGTCCCCATCTGGGTGTCACCGTGCCCTAGTGACTGTGAACCCCACTTTGGCCTGACTTGGACCTTCTGACCATGGTTTCCACCTGCGCCTGACCTCGAACTGTTGACTCTGGTTCTTTCAAGGGCCTCCCCTGGACATGGTGATTCTGGTGCCCACATGGGCCTGACGTGGACCTGGTGACTCTTGTCACCACCGGGAACTCACCTGGACCTGCTTACTGTGTTCCACACCTGGGCCTCAAGTAGACCTGTTGACCATGGTCCCCAAGCCGGCCTCACATGGACCTGTTGCCTCTGATCCCCACCGGGGCTTCACGTGTACCTGGTAACTCTGGTCCTCAACCGGGGCTCATCTGGACCTAGCGACTCTGGTCCCCACCTGGGCTTCACCTGGATCTGGTGATTCTGGTCCCCACCTGGACTTCACCTGGATCTGGGGACTCTGGTCCACACCTGGACCTGACCTGCATCTGGTGACTCTGGTCCTCAGTTTGGCCTCACCTGGATCTGGCATCCCTCCTCACCACTTTGACCTAAATCAGAAATGCTGAATCTTGCCCCACCTCGGCCGCAACCAGACCTGGTGACTCTTGTCCCCAGCTATGCCTCAATTCGACCTGATGAATCTGGTCCTCACGTGAGCCTCACATGGACCTGGGACTCAGCTGGATAGAGTGGCTCTGGTTCCCACAAGGGGCTCACCTGATACAGCTGACTGTGGTCTTATTCTATGCCTCACCTGGTCCTAGTGATTCTGTTCCCATCTGGGCCTGCATGGCCCTAGTGACTACCTGGACCCTGTGACTGTGGTCCCACCTGGATCTCACCTGGATCTGGTGGCTCTGGTTCCCATATGGGGCTCTCCTGGACCTGGTTCCTGTGGTCTCCATCTGGCCTCACCTGGAACACAATGACTCTGATCCATATTTGGGCCTCTCCTGCACCCGTTGACTATGGTCCTTACATGGGCATCATTGGGACCTCGATACTCTCTTATATACCTGGGCCTCACCTGGACCTGGTGACTTTGGTCCCACCCGGGCCTCTACTGGATGAGGTGACTGGTTCCCACAGGGACCTCACCTGGACCTGGTGACTCAGGTCCTCATATGGGCATCATGGGACCTGGTTTCTCAGTTCCACATCGGGGCCTCACCTGTACCTAGTGATTCTCGTCCCCCTCTGGACCTCACCCTGACGTGGTGACTCTGGTCCCCACCTGGATATCACCAGAACCGGGTGACTCTGGTCCCCCTCTGGGCTCACCCGGATATGGGGACACTGGTCCTCAACTGGGCCTCAATAGGACCTGGTGAATCTACTCCTCACTTAGGCATCGTCTGAACCTTGTGACACTTTTCCCACCTGGCATCAATGGGACATTGCTACTCTGTTCCCCACCTGGGCCTCACCTGGACATGATAACTTTGATCCACACTTTGGCCTCAACTGTTCCTGATGACTCTCGTCCCACCTCCTAGGCCTCAATCTGGACCTGGTGACTGTGGTCCCCACCTGGGTCTCACCTGGACCTGGTGACTCTCGTTCCCAGGTGAACCACACGTGGACCTGGTGACTGTGGTTTTCTTGTAGACTCACATTTACCTGGTGACTCCGGTCCCCACTAGGGCCTCACCTGGATCTGGTTACTCTGGCCCGCCGGTTGGCCTCACCTGGACCTGGTGAGTGGGGTTGCCACCTAGGCCTCACACATAGCTGGTGACTCAGGTCCCCACGTGAGCCCTCTTGGACCTGGTGAATCTGGTCCTTACCTGGTCCTTTCCTAGACCCGGGGACTCTATCCCCACCTGGGCCTCACCTGGACCTGGTGAATCTGGTCCCCATCTGGTTCTCACCCATGTCTGGTGACTTTGTTCCCCACCTGGACCTGATTGCTGTTAACTCTCTCTTGGCCTCACCTGCAACTGGTGACTCTGATTCTATCTGGGCCTCACCCAGATCTGGTGACTCTGGTCCTCACTTGGGCATCATTGGTACCTGGTGACTCTCTTCCACACCTGAGCCTCACCTGGACCCGATGACTCTGGGACCACTCTGGGCCTCCACCTGACCTGGTGACTCTCGTCCCCATCTGGATATCACCTGGACCAGATGATTCTCTTACCCTTCTAAGGCTCAAGCAGATATGGTGAAACTGGTCCTCAACTGGGCCTCACCTGGACCTAGTGAATATGCTCCATCTGGGCCTTATTTGGACCTGGTGACTTGGTCCCTACCTGGGCTCATCGGGACATGGTTCCACTGCATTGCCTGCAGATTGGCCTCATCTGGACCTGGCAAATCTGGTCCCAACCTGAGCATCACCAGGACATGGTTCCTCTGCATGGCCTGCAGGTTGGCCTCACCTGGACCTGGTAAGTGGGGTTGCCACCTGGGCCTCCCCCATACCTTGTGACACAGGGCCCCACGTGGGCCTCTCTTTGACATGGTGAATCTGGTCCTTACCTGGTCCTCACTCGGAACTAGTAAGTCTGGACAGAACATGGGAATCATCTGGACCTGGTGAATCTGGTCCCCATTGGGCCTCACCCAGTCCTGGTGACTTTGTTCCCCACCTGGACCTGATTGCTGTGGACTCCTTTGGGCCTCACCTGGAACGGGTGACTCTGATCGTAACTGGGACTCACCCAGATCTGGTGACTCTGGTCCTCACCTGTGGACCATTATGAACTGGATACTCTGTTCCACACCTGAGACTCACCTGGACATGATGAAGCTGGATCCCCTCTGGGCCACAGCCTGACATGGTGACTCAGGTCCCCATCTGGATATCACCAGAATCGGTGACTCTGTTCCCCCTCTGGGACTCACCCGGAGCTGGGACACTGGTCCTCAACTGGGAACAACTGGGACCTGGTGAATATACTCCTCACTAAGGTCTCGTCTGGACCTTGTGACACTTTTCCCACCTGGCATTAATGGGACATGGTTACTCTGTTCCCTCTGAGCCTCACCTGGACATGATAACTTTGCTCCACACTTTGACCTCAACTGGTCTTGATGACTCTGATCCCCGCACTAGGCCTCAAACTGAACCTAGTGACTGTGGTCCCCACCTGGGTCACACCTGGACCTGGTGACTGTGGTCCCCACATGGGTCTCACCTGGACCTGGTGGTCTCGTTCCTACATGAACCACGCCTGGACCTGGTGACTCTGGCGTTCTTGTAGACTAACTTTTACCTGGTGAATCCGGTCCCCACTAGGGACTCACGTGGATCTGGTGACTCTGGCCTGCAGGTTGGTCTCACCAGGACCTGGTGAGTGGGGTTGCCACCTGGGCCTCACCCATACCTGGTGACTCAAGTCCCTACGTGGGCCCCTTGGACCTGGTGAATCTTGTCCCTTACCCGGTCCCCTCCTAGACCCGGGGACTCTTGTCACCACCTGGGCCTCACCTGGACCTGGTGAATCTGGTCCACATCTGGGCATCACCCATTCCTGGTCACTTTGTTCCCCACCTGGACCTGATTGCTGTGCCCTTTCTTGGCCTCACCTGGACTGGTGAGTCTGATCCTATCTGTGCGTCAGCCAGACCGGGTGACTCTTGTCCTCACCTGGGCATCATTGGTACCTGGTGACTCTGTACCACACCTGAGCCTCACCTGGAAATGTTGACTCTGGAACCGCTCTGGGCCTCACCCTGACCATAGTGACTCTGGTCCCCATCTGGATGTCACATGGACAAGGTGATTCTGGTACCCCCTAGGCCTCAAACAGATCTGGTGACTCTGGTCTTCAAAGGGGACTCACCTGTACCTAGTGAATATGCTCCATCTGGGCCTCATATGAACCTGGTGTCTCAGGTCCCTACCTGGTCATCCTCGGGACATGGTTCCACTGCATGGCCTGCAGGTTGTCCTCACCTTGACCTGGTAACTCTGTTCCCTACTAGGCATCATCGGGACATGGTTCCTCTCATGGCTGCCATGTTGGCCTGCACCTGGACCTGGTGAGTGGGGTGGTAATCTGCGCCTCACACATACATTGTGACAAGGTCCCCACGTGGATCTCACTTGGACCTGGTGAATCTCGTCCTTACTGGGTCCTCACCCGGAACTGGTAACTCTGGTCCACACCTGGGAATAACCTGGACCTTGGGAATCTGGTCCCCATCTTGGCCTCACCCAGTCCTGGTGACTTTGTTCCCCACCTGAACCTGATTGCTGTGTACACCTTCTTGGCCTCACCTGGAACTGGTGACTCTGGTTCTTTCAAGGGCCTACCCTGTACCTGGTGATCCTGGTCCCCAATTGGGCCTCAACTGGACGTGGTGACTCTTGTCACCACTGGGGACCCACCTGGACAGGCTTACAGTGTTCCACACCTGGGCCTCAGGTAGACCTGTTGACCATGGTCCCCAAGCCGGCCTCACTTTGACCTTTTGGCTGTGATCCCCGCCGGGGCCTCACGTGTACCTGGTAACTCTGATCCTCACCTGGGCCTCATCTGGACCTAGTGACTCTGGTCCCCACCTGGGCTTCACCTGGATCTGGAGACTCTGGTCCCCACCTGGACTTCACCTGTATCTGGTGACTCTGGTCCCCAGCTGGACCTCTCCTGGACCTGGTGACTCTCTTTCCAACATGGAGCTCACCTGGATCTGGTGACTCTGGTCCTCAGTTTGGCCTCACCTGGACCTGGTGTCTCTCGTCCCCACATTGACCTAACTCAGAACTGCTGAATCTTGCCCCACCTAGGCCGCACCCCGACCTGGTGACTCTTGTCCCCAGCTATGCCTCAATTCGACCTGATGAATCTGGTCCTCACGTGGGCCTCACATGGACCTGGGACTCAGCTGGATAGAGTGGCTCTGGTTCCCACAAGGGGCACACCAGATACTGGTGACTGTGGTCTTATTCTATGCCTCACCAGGACCTAGTGATTCTGTTCCCCATCTGGGTCTGCATGGCCCTAGTGACTCTGGTCCTCACCCAGGCATCATTGGTACCTGGATACTGTATTCCACACCTGGGCCTCACTTTGACCCGGGACCTCTGGTCCCATTCTGGGCCTCAAACTAAACTGGTTACTCTGGTTCCCCCTCTGAACCTCACCCTTACCTGGTGACTCTGGTCACGCCTTGGGCTTCACTTGGGCCTGGTGAATGTGGTCCTTAGCTGCTTCACATTTGGATCTGGTGACTGGTCGCCACCTGGGCCTCACCTGGACTTGGTGAATCCTGTTTGCACCAGCGCCTCACCTGGACCTTGTGACTGTGGTCCCACCTGGACCTCACCTGGATCTCGTGGCTCTGGTTACCATATGGGGCCTCTCCTGGACCTGGGTCCTGTTGTCTCCTTCTGGCCTCACCTGTAAGACAATGACTCTGATCCATATTTGGGCCTCTCCATGGACCTGTTGTCTCTGGTCCTTACCTGGGCATCATTGGGACCTGGATACTCTCTTACATACCTGGTCCTCACCTGGACATGGTGACTCTGGTCCCACATGGGCCTCACCTGGACGAGGTGACTCTGGAACCACTCTGGGACTCACACTGACATGGTGACTCTGGTCCTCATCTAGATGTCACCTGGAACAGGTGATTCTGGTACACCTCTGGGTCTCAACCCGATCTGGTGACTCTGGTCCTCAACTGGGGCCTCACCTGGACCTATTGAATATGCTCCATCTGGGCCTTCAATTGGACGTGGTGACCTCCGGTCCCTATGTGCGCTCCATCGGGACATGGTGCCACTGCATGACCTCCATGTTGGCCTCACCTGGACCTGCTAACTCTGGTCCCACCTGGGCATCTTCGGGACACGGTTCCTCTGCATGGCCTGCAGGTTGGCCTCAGCCGGACCTGGTGAGTGGGGTTGCCACCTGGTCCTCACAACATACCTGGATACACAGGTCCCCATGTGGGCCTCACTTGGAACTAGTGAATCTGGTCCTTACCTGGTCCTCACCGGGAAATTGTTAACCCTGGTCTCCACCTGGGAATCACCTGGACCTGGTGAATCTGGTCCCCATCTGGGCCTCACCCATTCCTGGTGACTTTGTTCCCCCCTGGAACTGATTGCTGTGGACTCCTTCTTGGCCTCACCTGGAATTGGTTACGATGATTCTAACTGGCCTCACCCAGATCAGGTGACTCTGGTGCTCAACTGTGGACCATTAATGACCTGGATACTCTGTACACACACCTGAGGCCTCCCCGGGACATGATGACTCTGGATCCACTCTGGGCCTCACCCTGACATGGTGACTATGGTCCCCATCTGGATGTCACCGTAGACCAGGTGAATCTGGTACCCCTCTAGGGCTTCAACTGGACCTGGTGACTCTATTTCTCAACAGGGCCTCACCGGGACCTAGTGAATAGCTCCCTACCTGCCCTCATCTGGACCTGGTGACTCTGGTTCTACCTGGCATCATTGGGACATGTTACTCTATTCCCCACTGGGGACTGACCTGATCCTGGTAACTCTGGTCCTGACTTTGGCCTCTACTCTACCAGGTGACTCTGGCTTCCACCTGCGCCTCACCTGTAAGTGGTGACTCTGACGTTAGCATGCCCTCACCTGACCTGGTGACTGTGGTTCCCACGTGACCATCATCTGGACCTCATGGCTCTGGTCCCACCTGGGCCTCACCAGGACCTGGTGTGTCTGGTACCCACCTGGGTAGCATCAGGATAGGGTTACACTGTTCACTAACAGTGACCCAGCTGGACCTATTAACTCTGGTCTTCACCTGGGGCACACCAGACATGGTGACACTGTTCCCACTGGGTCTCACCTGGACATGGTGAGTCGGATCCCCACCTGGTTCCTCACCTGTAACTGGTGATTCTCGTTCCCACATGGACATCTTGTGGACCTTGTGGCTGCAGTGTTTTCTAGATTCTCATGTACCTCGTGACTCTGGTCCCCACCAGGGCCTCACCGGGACTGGTGAGTGCGGTTTCCACCTGCACCTCACCTGGAACTGGTGATTCTGGTCTGCACCTGAGACTACCCTGGATCTGGTGACTGTGGTCGCCACCTGGGCTTCACCTGATTTGGGACTCCGGTCCCCATCTGGGCCCTCACCTGGCCTTTACCATGGTCCTCAACTGGGCAAAATTGGGACCCGGTGACTGTGTTTCCAAAACTGGACTCACCTGGACTCAGGTGACTCTGGTCCCCCTCGGTGTCCACCGTGCCCATGACTGACCCCACTTTGGCCTGACGTTGACCTGCTTGACCCTGGTTTGCCACCCTCGCCTGACCTCGAACTGATGCTCTGGTTCTTTCAAGCCTCCCTGTACCTGTGATCCTGGTCCCCACCTGGGGCCTCACCTGTACGTAGTGACTCGTCTCACCACCGGGGCCTCACCTGGACCTGTATGGTGGTCCACCCCTGGGCCCTCAAGTAGACTGTGCCTCTGATCCCACCGGGCCTTCAGGTGTCTGGTAACTCTGGTCCTCAACTGCCTCATCTGGTCCAAGTGACTCTGGTCCAACCTGGGCTTCACAGGGGATCTGGTGAGTCTTGTCCCCACCTGGACTTCACCTAATCCCCCCTGGTGACTCGGTCCCGACCTGGACCTCTCCTGGACCTGGTACTCTCTTTCCACTGTGGACCTCACCTGGATCTGTGACTCTGGTCCTCACTGATTGTTGGCCTCACCTGGACCTGGTGTCCTCTCGTCCCCACTTTACTCATAACTCAAACCTCTGAATCTTGCCACACCAAGGCCGCAACCACATGGTTACTCTTGCCCCAGCTATGGCCTCAATTCGACCTGATGAATCTTTGTCATCACGTGGTCCTCACAAGGACTGGGACTCACTCCATAGATGTGGCTCTTGGTTTCCCAAAAGGGGCCGCCCTGATATCTTCTGTCTGACTGTGGTCGTATCTATGCCTCACAGGACCTAGTCACTGTTTTCCCCATCTGGGCCTGCATGGCCCTAGTGACTCTGACCTCAACGGCATCATTGGGACCCTGGATACTATATTCCCAATGGGCGGCACGTTGACCAGGGACCTCTGGGTCCCATTCCTGGACTCAACTCACCTGGGCTAACTCTGTTTCCCCCTCTGGGCCTCACCCTACCCCGTGACTCTGGTCACCCCCTTGGCTTTCACTTGGGGCTGAGGTTAATCTGGCCTTAGCTGGTCGCACCTGTTGTGATGACTGGTCGCCACCTGGGCTCACCTGGATTGGGAATCCTGTTGCCTGTGCGCATCACAACCTGGACCTTGAGACTGTGGTGGCCAATGACCTCACCTGGATGGTGCTCTGTTCCCATATGGGGCTCTCCTGGATCTGGTTCCTGTGGTCTCAATCGGCCTCAACCTGGAACACAATGACTCTGATCCATATTTGGCTCTCTGGACCTGTTGACCTGGTCCTTTACCTGTTATCATTGGGACCTGGATAACTCTCATATATACTGGGCCTCACCTGGGACCTGGTGACTGTGGTCCCACCTGGGCTTCACCTGGACGATGTTAAATGAATGTTCCCAACGGGAAATCTTCCTGGCCTCGTGACTCAGAGTTCATATGGCATCATGGGCCTGGTTTCTCAGTTCCACATCGGGGCTCCCTGGACCTATTGATTCTCGTCCACCTCTGGCCTCAACCCGGACGTTGGCTCTGGTCCCACTGGATATCACCAGAACCGGGTGACTTCTGTCCCCTGTGGGCCTCTCGGGAGCTGTGGACACTGGTCCTCAGCTGGGCCTCAACGGACTGTGAATCCCTCCTCCCTTAGGCCTCGTCTGGCCTTCTGACTTTTTTTCCCCCTGGCGTCAATGGGAAATGGTTACTCTGTTCCTCAACCTGGCCTCTCCTAGACTGATAACTTTGCTCCACACGTTGTCCGCAATGGTCCTGATGGACTCTGGTCCCCCCACCTAGGCCTCATTTGGAACCTGTGAACTGTCTCCACCTGTCCTAACCGGACTTGGTGATACTGTTGCCACCTGCGCCTCACCTGGACTGGTTACTACTGTCGTCCCCTCGTTGCCTCACCGGGACCTGGTTGACTGTCGTCCCCACCTGGGTCTCACCTGACCTGGTGACTCTCGTTCCCCATGAACACGACCTGGCCCTGGTGACTGTGGTGTTTCTTTATCTCACATTTCCTGTACTCCGGTAATACTAGGGCCTCACTGGAAGTCTGGTGACTCTGGCCTGCAGGTTGGCCTCACATGGGACCTGATGAGTGGGGTTGCCACCTGTGCCTCACCCAAACCTGGTGACTCAGGTCCCCACGTGATCCTCTTTAGACCTGTGATCTGGGGGCCTACGGGTCCTCTTCCAGACACGGGGACTCTGGTCCCACCTGGACTCACCTGACCCTGTGAATCTCTGGTCCCCAATCGGGGCCTCACCCAGTCTCGTGACTTTGTTCTCCACTGAACTGATTGTGTTGACTCTTTCTTGGCCTCACCATGGAACTGGTGACTCTGATCCTATCTGCGCGTCATCCCAGCCCTGGTGGACTCTGGTCCTCAACCTGGGCATCGTTGGTACCTGGTGACTCTGTTCCCACACCTCGCCTCACCTGGACTGATGACGCTGGAACCTCTCTGGGACTCACCTGACCTGGTGACCTGGTCCATCCTGGATATCACCTGGACAGTATTCTGGTACCACCTCTATGCCCTCACCAGATCTGGTGCTCGGTCCCCAACTGGGGTCTCACCTTGACCTAGTGATATGCTCCTCTGGGGCCTCATTTGACCTGGTGGACTCTGGCCCTCCAGGGGCATCATCGTACAATGTTCCACTGCATGGCCTGCAGTTGGCCTCACCTGGACCCTGGTAATCCACGTCCCTACAATGGCATTCGGGACACCTGGTTCCTCTGCATGGCCTGCAGTTTGTCTCACCTGGACCTGGTGAGTGGGGTTGTCACCTAAAAAAATGCCTCACCCATACCTGGGACACAGGTCCCCACATGCGCATCACTTGGAACTGGGGAATCTGGTCCTTACCTGGTCCTCACTGGAACTGCTAAGTCTGGTCACCACCTGGGAATCACCCTGGACCTGGTGAAATCTGTTCCAAGCTCTCCTCACCCAGTCCTGGTGAATTATTCCCCACTGGACCTGAATTGCTTTGGACTCCTTCTTGGCCTCACCTGGAATTGGTACTCTGTACTAACTGGCCTCACCCCGATCTGGTGACTCTGGTCCTCACATGTGGACCTTTATAGACCTGGATACTCTGTTCCCACAACTGATCCTCTCCTTGGATATGATGACTCTGGATCCCCTCTGGGCCTCAGCCGCACATTTGACTGTGTCCCATCTGGAGTCCACCTAGACAGGTGATCTGGTACCCCTCAGGCCTCAACTTGCATTGTAAATCGTTTCCTCAACTGGTCCACGGGAGTCTAGTGAACATGCTCCCCCACCTGCGCCTCATCTGGACCTGGTGACTCTGGTTTTCTTCTGGGCATCATCGGGACATGGTTACTCTATTCCCCTGGTACTGACATAAATCCTGGTAACTCTGTCCTGATTTTGGCCTCTTCTGTACCAGTGACTCTGCTACACTGGCCTTCACTGGACCTGGTGACTCCTGTTCCTCACATGAACCACAGTGGACCTGGTGACTGTGGTGTTCTTGTAGTCACTATACTTGGTGACCTCCGTTCCCCCTAGAGCCTCACCTGAGCTGGTGACTCTGTCCTTCAAGTTGGCCTCACCTGACCTGGTGGAGTGGGGTTTCCACCTTGGCCTCACCCATACCTGTACCACCACTCAGTCCCCACGGGGGCCTCTTTGACCTGTGACTCGGTCCTTACCTGGTTCCTCCCCAGACCGGGACTCTGGTCACCAACTGGGCCTCACCTGGACCTCTTGAAATCTGTTCCCCCATCTGTGCCTCACCCAGTCCTAGTGACTTTGTTCTCCACCTGGACATGATTGCCTGTGCTGTGGACTCTTCTTGGCCCTCACCGGAACTGGTGACTCTGATCCATCTGCGCGTCACCCAGACCTGGTGACTCTGGTCCCTCACCTGGGCATCATTTGTACCTGGTGACGTCTGTTCCACACATGAGCCTACCGGACATGATGACCTGGAACCCTCTGGCCCTCACACCTGACCTGGTACCTCTGGTCCCCATCTGGATATCACCTGGCCAGGTGATTCTGGTACCCCTCTAGGCCCAACCAGATCTGGTGACCCTGGTCCTCACTGGGCCTCACCTGACTTAGTGAATATGCTCCATCTTGGCCTCATTTGGACCTGGTCCATCGGTTCTCCATAGGCATCAATCGGAACACGATTCCTCTGCATGGCCTCAATCCTGGGCTGGTGAGTGTGTTGCCACCTGTGCCTCACCTACCTGGGGACACAGGGCCCCTCGTGGGCCTCGTGGACCTGGTGAATCGAAAAAAAAAAAAGAGGGTCCTTATCTGGTCGTCCCATCCCCTGGACTCTGGTCATCACCAGGGCCTCTCCTGGACTGGTGAATCTGTTCCCAATCCTGGGCTCCACCCAGTCGTTGTGACTTTGTTCCCAACCGGCCTGATTGCTGTGGACTCTTTTCTTGCCTCACCTGGAACGTGACTCTGATCCGAACGGACCTCACACAGACTGGTGACTCTGTCCCAACCTCTGGACCATATGACCTTGAATACTCTGTTCACCTCTGCGCTCACCTGGACATGATAACTTTGCTCCACACTTGGGCCTCAACTGGTTCTGATGAATCTGGTCCCCCTCCTAGGCCTCATTCTGGACCTGGTGTCTGTCGTCCCCACAGGGGTCTCACTGGACCTGCGGTGAATCTCGTTCCCACATGAATCACACCTGGACCTGGTGACTGTGTGTTCTTGTAACTCATTCTAACCTGCTGTCTCTGGTGCCATGGGACCCAACGGTGGATCTGTGATTGACTTTGGCATGCAGGTTGGCTCAACTGGAACCTGGTGAGTGGGGTTGAGAACTGGCCTCACCCATACCTGGTAAACTCAGGTTCCCCTCGTGGTCTCTTGCACCTGGTGAATCTGGGTCCTTACCTGGGTGGTCTCCCAGACCTGAGAATCTGGTCCCACCTGGGGCCTCACCTGGATTGGTAAATTCCGATCCCCATCGGGGCCCTCACCCAGCTTCCTGTGACTTTTTTTCCCCACCTCGACCTGATTGCTTTGGAGACTCCTTGCTGGCTCACCTGTAAACTGGTGACTCTGACACTCTAACTGAGCCCTAGCCTCGCCCCATATCTGGTGACTCTGGTCCTCACCTTGTGGACCTTTATGACCGGATACTCTTTTCCACACTGAACCTCACCTGAACATGATGACTCGATCCCCTCTGGGCCTCAGCCTGACATGTTGATTCTGCCCCATCTGGATGGCACTGACCAGTCAATCTGATACCCCTAGGCCCGCAACTTGACCTGTGCTCTGACCCTAACTGGCCTCAACGGGACCTAAGAACATGCTTCCCACCTGTGAAGCATCTGGACCTGGGTGGACTCTGGTTCTTCTTCTACCTGGGCATCTTCGCGACATGGTTACTCTATTCCCCACTGGGCTGCCTCATCCTGTAACGGTGGTCCTGACTTGCCTCATCTGTACAGTGACTCTGGTTCCACCCGTCCTCTCCTGTAACTGTAACTCTGATCCAAGCATGGCGTCACCTGACCCTGGTGACTGTGTTTCCATCGGGACCCCCTCACCTGGACCTCAGTGTCTCTAGTCCCATCCTGGGCCTCACCAGGACCTGGCGTCTCTGGTACCCACCTGGGTATGGCCTCAGGATATGTTACCGTTCACTAAAGTGACCCAGCCGGACGTATTAACTCTGGTCCTTCACTTTGCGCCCACACGAACTTGGTGACACTGGTTCCCACCTGGGTCTCACCTGACATGGTGAGTCGGATCCCACATGGTCCTCACCTTAATGGTGATTCTCGTTCCCACAGGATATCATTGGAACCCTGTGGCTGCATGTTTCTAGCTCTCATATACCTCTTGCCTCTGGCCCCACCAGGGCCTCACTGGGATCTGGTAGTGTGGGTGTGCCCACTGCACTCACCTGGACCTGGGTGATTCTGGTCTACACCTGAGACTACCCTGGATCTTGTGCTGTGGTCCCCACCTCGCTTCCCCGGATTTTCGGGAACTCCGTTCCCCATTTGGGCCTCACCTGGCCCTGTTTGACCAGGTCCTCAACTGGGGCAAAATTGGGACCGCGGTGACTGTTCCACAATCTGGACCACACTGGACCGCATTGACTCTGGCCGCCTCTGGTCCTCAACGTGCCCCCTCGTGACTGTGAACCCCACGTTGGCCTGACTTGGACTGCTGACCCTGGTTGCCACCTGCGCCTTGACTCGAACTGTTGACTCTGGTTTGCTTTCAGGGCCCTCCCCTGTACCTGGTGATCCGGGCCCCACCTGGGGCCTCACCTGGACAGGTGACGCTTGTACACCGGGGCTCCCTGGACCTGCTACTCTGTGTTCCACACCTGGCCTCAGTAGGACCTTTTTCCAGGTCCAACCGTCCTCACATGGCACTTTTGCCCTCTGATCCCTCCCCACCGGGCCTCACTGTACCTGGTAACTCTGGTCCTCACGTGGACTCATCTGGACCTAGGGACTCCGGTCCCCACCTGGCCTTCACCTGTAATCTGGTGACTCTGTCCCCACCTGGGCCATCAATCAGGACATGTTCCACTGCAAGGGCGGCAGGTTGGCCTCACCTGGACCAGGTAACTCCTGGTCCCTTACCTGGCATCATCGTAAACCGTTCCTCTGCATTGCCTACGGTTGGCCACACCTGACCTTTGAGTGGGGTTGACACCTGGTCTCACCATAACCTGGTGTACACAGTCCCCACTGGGCCTCACTTTCGACCTGGTGAATCTGGTTCCTTCCTGGTCATCACCCGAACTGGTAAACTCTGATCACCACCTGGGCCTCACCTGGGCCTGGAGATCTGGTCCCCTCTGGGCCTCACCGTCCTGTTGACTTTGTTACGCCACCTGGCCCTGATTGCTGTGGACCCCTTTCTTCTCCTCACCTGGAACTGTGACTCTGATCCTAACTGGGCCTCACCCGATCTGGTGACTCTGGTCCTCACATGTGGACCATTAGGACCTGGATACTCTGTTCCCACCTGTGAGCCTCACCCTGTGAACCATGATGACTCCTGATCCCTCTGGCCTCAGCCTACATGGGGAAGTCTGGTCCCCATCTGGATGTCACCCAAACAGTGATCTGGTACCTCTCAAGGCCTCACTTGACCTGGTGGACTCTGGTCCTCATTGGGCCTCACCTGGGCCTAGTGAATATGCTTAATCTGGGCATCAGTTGGACTTGGTGACTCATTCCGACCTTGTCATCATCGGAACATGCTCCACTGCATGGCCTGCAGGTTGGCCTCAGCGGCTTTGTACTCATGGTCCCACCTGGGCATCACCGGGACAACGTTCCTCTGCGTGGCCTCCAGGTTGGCCTCACCTGGCCTAGTGATTGGGGTTGCCACCTGGGGCTCACCTCCCTGGTGACACAGGTCCCTGCCCCCGTGGGCTCACTTTGACCTGGGAATCCGGTCCTTTCTGGTCCTCCCCGGACCTGTTAACCTGGTCACCCACCTGGAAATCACTGGGAATCACCTGGACCCTGGTGATACTCTGGTCCCCCTCTGGGCCTCACTAGTCTTTGTTGACTTTCTCCCCACCTGGACTATTTGCGTGGACTCCTCTTGGCCTCAACTGATCTGGTGACTCTGATCCTAACTGGCCTCACCCGTCTGTACTCTGGTCCCACATGTGGCCCGTATGACCTGGTAGTCTGTTTGTTCCCACCTTAGCCTCCACCTGGACTGATGACTCTGGAACCTCTCTGGTCCCTCACCCTGACCTGTGACTCTGGTCCCCCATCCCGATTGTCCACATAGACTAGGTGAATCTGGTATCCCCTCGACCTCAACTTGACCTGGTGACTCTGGTCCTGACTGGGGCCTCAGGGAACCCTAGTGAACATGCTCCCACCTGCACCTCATCGGGGGGACCTGGTGACTGGTTCTACCTGGGCCTCATCGATACATGTTTACTCTATTCCCTCACTGTGACTGACCTGATCCTGGTAACCTGGTCCTGACTTTGGCCTTTCTCTACCAGGTTACTCTGGCTCCACTGGGCCTCACCTGCAACTGGTGACTCTGAGCCGAGAGCATGGCCCTCACTCACCTGACCTGGTGTCTATGTTTTCCATCGGTACCCTCACCTGGTCCCTCTTGTTCTCTGTCCAAATGGGACTCACCAGACCTTGTCCTCGGGTACCCACCTGATAGCATCGGATATGGTTTACCCTGTTACTAACAGTGACCCGGCCGGACCTATTAACTCTCGTCATCGACCCTTGTCCCACACTTGGACTAGTGACACTGTTCCCCCAGGGTCTCACCTGGACATGGTGACTCGGATCCCCCACCTGGTCCTCACCGAACTTAATTCTCGTTCCCCATGGACCATCATGTGGACCTGGTTGCTGCAGTGTTTCTAGCTTCTCATGTACCTCGTGACTCTGGTCCCCACCATGGCCTCACCGGGACTTGGTGAGTGTGGTTGCCACCTGCACCTCACCAGGACCTCTTGATTCTGGTCCTCCAACCTGAGACCTACCCTGGATCTGGTGCCTGTGGTGCCCCACAAGGGCTTCACTGAATTTGGGACTCAGTCCCCATCTGGGCCTCACCAGGCTGGCCCTGTTGAACATGGTCCTCAACTGGGCCTAATTGGGACCCAGAACTGTGTTTCCACACCTGACCTCACCTGGACCAGTGACTCTGGTCCCCCCTGTGTGGTCCCCACCTGGGCTTCACCTGGATTTCGGACTCCGGTCCCCGTCTGGGCCTCACCTGGCCCTGTTGACCATGGTCCTCACTGGGCAAATTGTGACCCATTGACTGTGTTCCACAACTGGACCTCACATGGACCAGGTGACTCTGGTCCCCTCTGGGTCTCACCGTGCCCTAGGACTGTGAACCCCACTTTGGCTGACTTCGACCTGCTGAACCTGGTTGCCTCCTGCCCCTGACCTCGAACTGTTGACTCTGGTTCTTTCAAAGGCTCCCCTGTACCTGATGATCCTGGTGTCCACCTGGGCCTCACCTGGACGTGGTGACTATGGTCACCACCGGGGACTCACCTGGACCGCTTACTGTGTTCCACACCTGAACTTGATTGCTGTGGACACTTTCTTGGCCTCACTGGAACTGGTGACTCTGGTCCTATCTGCGCGTCACCCAGATCCGTCACTCTGGTCCTCACCTGTGGACCCTTATGACCTGGACACTGTGTTCCAACACCTGAGCCTCACCTGGACATGATTGATTCTGGAGCCTCTACTAGGCCTCACCCTGACATGGTGACTCTGGTCCCCATCTGGATTTCACCTGGACCAGGTGATTCTGGTACCCCTCTAGGCCTCAACCAGATCTGGTGACACTCGTCCTCAACTGGGACTCACCTGACTTAGTGAATATGCTCCATCTGGTCCCCACCTGGATCTGGTGATCTTTGCCTGCAGGTTGTCCTCACCTGGACCTGGTAACTCTGTTCCCTACCTGGGCATCATCGGGACATGGTTCCACTGCATGGCCTGCAGGTTGGCCTCACCTGGACCTGGGGAGTGGGGTTGACACTGGGCCTCACCCATGCCTTGTGACACGGTCCCCACGTGGGTCCCTTGGACCTGGTGAATCTGGTCGTTACCTGGACCTCACCCGGAACTGGTAACTCTGGTCACCACCTGGGAATAACCTGGACCTGGTGAATCTGGTCCCCATCTGGCCTATCCAGTCCTGGTGACTTTGTTCCCCACCTGGGCCTGATTGATGTGGACTTCTTCTTGGCCTCACCTTGAACTGGTGACTCGGATCCTAACTGGGTCTCACCCAGATCTGGTGACTCTGGCCTCACCTGTGGACCATTATGACCTGGATACTTTGTTCACATGAGCCTCACCTGGACATGATGACTCTGGATACCTCTGAGCCTCAGCCTGATGGGACTGACTCTGATCCCCATCTGGATGTCACCTAGACCAGGTGAATCTGGTACCCCTCTAGGCTCAACTTGACCTGGTGACTCTGGTCCCACCTGGGCCTAAACCAGGACCTGGTGTCTCTGGTACCACCTGGGTAGCATCAGATATGGTTACACTGTTCACTAACAGTGACCCAGCCGGACCTATTAACTCTGGTTCACTGGGCCACACCTAGACATGGTGACACTGGTTCCCACCTGGGTCTCACCTGGACATGGTGAGTCGGATCCCAACTGGTCCTACGCTGTAAATGGGATTCTCCTTCCCACATGGACATGATGGGACCTGGTGGCTGCAGTGTTTCTAGCTTCTCATGTACCTCGTGACTCTGGTCCCCACCAGGGCCTCACCGGGACCTGGTGAGTGTGGTTGCCACCTGCACCTCACCTGGACCTGGTGATTCTGGCCTGCACCTGAGAATACCCTGGATCTGGTGACTGTGGTCCCGATCTGGTCTTCACTTGGATTTGAGTCTCCGGTCCCCATATCTGGCTCACCTGGCCCTGTTGACCATGGTCCTCAACTGGGCAAAATTGGGACTCAGTGACTGTGTTCCACAACTGGACGTCACCTGGACCAGGTGACTCTGGTCCCCCTCTGGGTCTCCTCACCGTGCCTTGTGACTGTGATCCCCACTTTGGCCTGACTTAGAGCTGCTGACCCTGGTTGCCACCTGTCCCTGACCTCAAACTGTTGACTCTGGTACTTTCAAGGGCCTCCCCTCTACCTGGTGATCCTGGTCCCCACCTGGGTCTCACCTGGACGTGGTGACCCTTGTCACCACCGGGGACTCACCTGGACCTGCTTACTGTGTTCCACACCTGGGCCTCAAGTACACCTCTTGACCATGGTCCCCAAGCACGCCTCACATGGACCTGTTGCCTCTGATTCCCACCGGGTCCTCACGTTTACCTGGTAACTCTGGTCCTCACCTGGTCCTAATCTGGACCTAGTGACTCTGGTCCCCACCTGGACTTCACCTGGATCTGGTGACTCTGGTCCCCACCTGGACCTCACCTGGATCTGGTCATGGTCCTCACTTTGGCCTCACCTGGACCTGGTGTCTCTCGTCCCACTTTGACCAAAGTCAGAACTGCTGAATCTTGCCCCACCTAGGCCGCACCCACACCTGGTGACTCTTGTCCCCAACTATGCCTCAATTCGACCTGATGAATCTAGTCCTCACGTGGGCCTCACATGGACCTGGGACTCAGCTGGATAGAGTGGCTCTGGCTCCCACAAGGGGCTCACCTGTTACTGCTGACTGTGGTCTTATTCTATGCCTCACCAGTACCTAGTTATTCTGTTCCACATCTGGGCCTGCATGTCGCTAGTGACTCTGGTCCTCACCCAGGCATCATTGGGACCTGGATACTCTATTCCACATCTGGGTCTCACTTTGACCAGGGATTTCTGGTCCCATTCTGGGCATCAAACTAAATGGTTACCCTGGTTCCCCCTCTGATCTTCACCCTTACTTTGTGACTCTGAACACCCCTTGGGCTTCACTTGGGCCTGGGTCTGGTTTGGTCTTTTTTTTTTTTTTTAATATTTTATTTATTTATTTAGGATAGTCACAGAGAGAGAGAGAGAGAGGCAGAGACACAGGCAGAGAGAGAAGCAGGCTCCATGCACCGGGAGCCTGACGTGGGATTCGATCCCGGGTCTCCAGGATCGCGCCCTGGGCCAAAGGCAGGCGCCAAACTGCGCCACCCAGGGATCCCGTGAGTCTGGTCTTTAGCTGGTCCTCACCTGGATCTGGTGATTGGTCGCCACCTGGGCCTACCTGGACTTGGTGAATCCTGTTGCCACTGTGCCTCAAATGGACCTGTGACTGTGGTCCCACCTGGACCTCACCTGGATCTTGTGGCTCTGGTTCCCATATGGGGCTCTCCACCTGGTTCCTGTGATCTCCATCTGGCCTCCCCTGGAACACAATGACTCTGATCCATATTTGGGCCTCTCCTGGACTGTTGACTCTGGTCCATCCCTGGGCATCATTAGGACCTGGATACTCTCTTATATACCTGGGCCTCACCTGGACCTGGTGACTGTGGTCCCACCTGGGCCCACCTGGATGAGGTGACTGGTTCCCACAGGGACCTCTCCTGGACCTGGTGACTCAGGTCCTCATATGGGCATCATGGGACCTGGGTTCTCAGTTCCACATCGGGGCCTCACTTCGACCTAGTGATTCTCGGCCCCTCTGGGCCTCACCCTGACGTGGTGACTCTGGTCCCCACCTGGATATCACCAGAACCGGGTGACTCTGGTCCCCATCTGGGACTCAACCGGACCTGGGGACACTGTTCCTCAACTGGGCCTCAACAGGACCTGGTGAATCTACTCCTCACTTAGGCCTCTTCTGGACCTTGTGACTCTTCCCACCTGGCATCAATTCGAAATGGTTATTCTGTTCCCCACCTGGGCCTCAACTGGACATGATAACTTTGCTCCACACTTTGGCCTCAACTGGTCCTGATGACTCTGGTCCCCCCACCTAGGCCTCAATCTGGAACTGGTGACTGTGGTCCCCACATGGGTCTCACCTGGATCTGGTGACTCTCGTTCCCACATGAACCACACCTGGACCTGGTGATGTGGTGTTCTGGTAGACTCACATTTACATGGTGACTCTGGTCGCCGCTAGGGACTCACCTGTATCTGGTGACTCTGGCCTGCAGGTTGGCCTCACCTGGACCTGGTGAGTGGGGTCGCCACCTGGGCCTCACCCATACCTGGTGACTCAGGTCCCCACGTGGGCCTCATCTACCTGGTGAATCTGGTCCTTACTTGGTCCTTTCCTAGACCCAGGGACACTGGTCACCACCTGGGCTTCACCTAGACCTGGTGAATCTGGTCCCCATCTGAGCCTCCCAGTCCTGGTGACTTTGTTCCCCACCTGGACCTGATTGCTGTGATCTCTTTCTTGGCCTACCTGGAACTGGTGACTCTGATCTATCTGCGCGTCACCCAGTCCTGGTGACTCTGGTCCTCACCAGGGCATCATTGGTACCTGGTGACTCTGTTCCACACCTGAGCCTCACCTGGACATGAGGCTCTGGACTCTCGAACCACTCTGGGCCTAACCCTGCCTGCTGACTCTGGTCTCCATCTGGATGTCACCTGGACCAGGTGATTCTGGTACCCCTCTCTGCCTCAACCACTTCTGTTGACTCTGGTCCTCAACTGGGCCTCACCTGGAGCTAGTGAATATGCTCCATCTGGGCCTCCTTTGGACCTGGTGACTCTGGTCCCTACCTGGGCAATTTCGGACATGGTTCCACTGCATGGCCTGTAGGTTGGCCTCACCTGGACCTGGTAACTCTCGTCCTTACCTGGGCATCATTGGGACCTGGTTCCTCTGTATGGCCTGCAGTTTGGCCTCACCTGGACCTGGTGAGTGGGTTTGTCTCCTAGGCCCTCACCCATGCCAGTGACACAGGTCCCACGTGGGCCTCACTTCGACCTGGTGAATCTGGTCCTTACCTGGTTCTCACCCGGAACTGGTAACTCTGGTCACCACCTGGGAATCACCTGGGCCTGGTGAATCTGGTCCCCATCTGGGCCTCATCCAGTCCTGGTGACTTTGTTCCACACCTGGACCTGATTGCTGTGGACTCCTTCTTGGCCTCACCTGGAACTGGTGACTCTGATCCTAACTGGGCCTCACCCAGTTCTGGTGACTCTGGTCCTCATCTGTGGACCATTATGAGCTGGATAAACTCTTCCACCCCTGAGACTCACCTGGACATGATGACTCTGGAGCCCCTCTGGGCCTCAGACTGATATGGTGACTCTGGTCCCCATCCGTATGTCACCTCACCAGGTGAATCTGGAACCCCTCTATGCCTCAACTTGACCTGGTAAATCTGGTCCTCAACTGGGCCTCACCGGGACCTAGTGAACATGCTCCCCACCTGCGCCTCATCTGGACCTGGTGACTCTGGTTCTACCTGGGCATCATCGGGACATGGTTACTCTATTCCCACTTGGAGTGACCTGATCCTGGTAACTCTGGTCCTGACTTTGGCCTCTTCTGTACCAGGTGACTCTGGCTCCACCTGGGCCTCACCTGTAACTTGTGACTCTGATCCTAAGCATGGCCTCACCTGACCTGGTGACTATGGTTCCCATCGGGACCTCACCAGGACCTCATGTCTCTGGTCCCATTTGGGCCTCACAAGGACCTGGTGTCTCTGCTATCCACCTGGGTAGCATTAGGATATGGTTACACTGTCCACTAACAGTGACCCAGCCGGACCTATTAACTCTGGTCTTTACCTCGGCCACACCTGGATATGGTCACACTTGTTCCCACCTGGGTCTCACCTGGACATGGTGAGTCGTATCCCCACCTGGTCCTCGCCTGTAACTGGTGATTCTCGTTCCCACATGGAGATCATGTGGACCTGATGGCCGCAGTGTTTCTAGCTTCTTTTTTTTTAATTTTATTATTTATGATAGTCACAGAGAGAGAGAGAGGCAGAGACACAGGCAAAGGGAGGAGCTGGCTCCATGCACCGGGAGCCCGACGTGGGATTCGATCCCTGGTCTCCAGGATCGCGCCCTGGGCCAAAGGCAGGCGCCAAACCGCTGCGCCACCCAGGGATCCAATGTGTTTCTAGCTTCTCATGTACCTCGTGACTCTGTTCCCCACCAGTGCCTCACCGGGACCTGGTGAGTTTGGTTGCCACATGCACCAACCTGGACCTGGTGATTCTGGTCTGCACCTGAGACTACCCTGATCTGGTGACTGTGTCCCCACCTGGGCTTCACCTGGATTTCGGGACTCCGGTCCCCATCTGGGGCCTCACCTTGGCCCTGTTGACTATGGTCCTCAACTGGGCAAATTTGGGACCTGGTGCACTGTGTTCCACAACTGGACCTCACCTGGACCAGTGACTCTGGTCCCCCTCTTGGTCACACCGTGCCCTAGTGACTGTGAACCCCACTTTGGCCTGACTTGGACTTGCTTACCCTGGTTGCCACCTGCGCCTGACCTCGAACTGTTGACTCTGGTACTTTCAAGGGCCCTCCCCTCTACCTGGTGATCCATGTCCCCACCTGGCCTCACCTGGACGTGGTGACCCTTGTCACCACTGGGGACTCACCTGGACCTGGTTACAGTGTCCACACCTGGGCCTCAAGTAGACCTGTTGACCATGGTCCACAAGCCGGCCTCACATGGACCTGTTGCCTCTGATCCCCACCGGGGCCTCACGTGTACCTGGTAACTCTGGTCCTCACCTGGGCCTCATCGCACCTAGTGACTCTGCTCCCCACCTGGGCTTCACCTCGATCTGGTGACCTGGTCCCACCGGGACTGACCGATCTGGTGACTCGGGGTCCCCACCTGGACCTCTCCTCTGACCTGGCGACTCTCTTTCCAACATGCACCTCCCTGGATCTGGTGACTCTGGTCCTCAGTTTGGCCTCACCTTGACCTGGTGACTCAGGTCCTCATATGGGCATCATGGAACCTGGTTCTCAGTTCCTCATCGGGGCCTCACCTGAGACCTAGTGATTCTCGTCCCCCTCTGGCTTCTCTCCTGACGTGGAGACTCTGGTCCCCACCTGGATATCACCAGAACCGGGTGACTCTGGTCCCCCTCTAGGACTCATCCGGACCTGGGGACACTGGTCCTCAACTGGGCCTCAACAGGCCCTGGTGAATCTACTCCTCACTTAGGCCTCGTCTGGACCTTGTGACTCTTTTCCCACCTGGCATCAATGGGATATGGTTACTCTGTTCCCCACCTGGGCCTCACTTGGACATGATATCTTTGCTCCATACTTTGGTCTCAACTGGTCCTGATGACTCTGGTCCCCCACCTAGGCCTCAATCTGGACCTGGTGACTGTTGTCCTCACCTGGGTCTCACCTGGACCTGGTGACTCTCGTTCCCACATGAACCACACCTGGACCTGGTGACTGTGGTGTTCTTATAGACTCATATTTACCTGGTCACTCCGGACCCCACTATGGCCTCACCTGGATCTGATGACTTTGTCCTGCAGGTTGGCCTCACCTGGACCTGTTGAGTGGGGTTGCCACCTTGGCCACACCCATACCTGGTGACTCAGGTCCCCACGTGGGCCTCTTGGATCTGGTGAATCTGGTCCTTACCTGGTCCTCTCCCAGACCTGGGGACTCTGGTCAATACCTGGACCTCACCTGGACCTGGTGAATCTGGTCTCCATCTGGGCCTCACCCAGTCCTGGTGACTTTGTTCCCCACCTGGACCTGATTGCTGTGGACTCTTTCTTGGCCTCATCTGGAACTGGTGACTCTGATCCTATCTGCGCGTTACCCAGATCTGGTGACTCTGGTCCTCACCTTGGCATCACTGGTACCTGCTTACTCTGTTCCACACTTGAGCCTCACCTGGACATGACTACTCTGGAACCTCCCTGGGGTCAGCCTGACACGGTGACTCTGGTCCGCATCTGGAAGTCACCGAGACCAGGTGAATCTTGTACACCTCTTGGCGACAACTTGACCTGGTGACTCTGGTCCTCAACTGGGCCTCACCGGGACCTAGTGAACATGCTCCCCAACTGCGCCTCATCTGGACCTGGTGACTCAGGTTCTACCTGGGCTTCATCGGGACATTGTTACTCTGTTCCCCACTGTGACTGACCTGATCCTGGTAACTCTGCTCCTGACTTTGGCCTCTTCTGTACCAGGTTATTCTGGCTCGACCTGGGCCTCACTTGTAACTCGTGACTCTGATCCTAAGCATGGCCTCAGCTGAAATGGTGACTGTGGTTCCCATCGGGACCTCACCTGGACCTCATGTCTCTGGTCCCTCCTGGGCCTCACCAGGACCTGGTGTCTCTTGTACCCACCTGGGTAGCATCAGGATATGGTTACACTGCTCACTATCAGTGACCCACCCGGACCTATTAACTCTGGTCTTCACAAGGGCCACACCTGGACATGCTGACACTGGTTCCCACCTGGGTTTCACCTGGACATGGTGAGTCGGATCCCCACGTGGTCCTCACGTGTAACTGGTGATTCTCGTTCCCACATGGACATGATGTGGACCTGATGGCTTCAGTGTTTCTAGCCTCTCATGTACCTAGTGACTCTGGTCCCCACCAGGGCCTCACCAGGACCTAGTGTGTGTGGTCGCCACCTGTACCTCACCTGGACCCGGTGATTCTGGTCTACACCTGAGACTACCCTGGATCTGGTGACTGTGGTCCCCACCTGGGCTTCACCTGGATTTCGGGACTCCGGTCCCCATCTGGGTCTGACCTGGCCCTGTTGACCATGGTCCTCAACTGGGCAAAATTGTGACCCGTTGACTGTGTTCCACAACTGGACCTCACCTGGACCAGGTGACTCTGGTCCCCCTCTGGGTCTCACCGTGCCCTAGTAACTGTGAACCCCACTTTGGGCTGACTTCGACCTGCTGAACCTGCTTGCTACCTGCCCCTGACATCGAAATGTTGACTCTGGTTCTTTCAAGGGCCTCCCCTGTACCTGGCGATCCTGGTGTCCACCTTGCCCTCACCTGCACGTGGTGACTCTTGTCCCCAACGGGGACTCACCTGGACCTGCTTACTGTGTTCCACACCTGGGCCTCAAGTAGACCTGTTGACCATGGTCCCCAAGCCGTCCTCACATGGACCTGTTGCCTCTGAACCCCACCGGGGCCTCACGTGTACCTGGTAACTCTGGTCCTCACGTGGGCATCATTGGTACCTGGTGACTCTGTTCCACACCTGAGGCTCCCCTGGACATGATGACTCTGGAACCTCTCTGGGCATCAACCTGACCTGGTGACTCTGGTCCCCATATGGATGTCACCTGGACCATGGAATCATGGTACTTCTCTGGGCTTCAACCAGGTCTGGTGATTCTGGTCCTCAACTGGGCCTAACCTGGACCTAGTGATTATGCTCCATCTGGGCTTCATTTGGACCTGGTGACTCTGGTCCCTACCTGGGCAATTTCGGACATGGTTCCACTGCATGGCCTGTAGGTTGGCCTCACCTGGACCTGGTAACTCTCGTCCTTACCTGGGCATCATTGGGACCTGGTTCCTCTGTATGGCCTGCAGTTTGGCCTCACCTGGACCTGGTGAGTGGGTTTGTCTCCTAGGCCTCACCCATGCCAGTGACACAGGTCCCCACGTGGGCCTCACTTCGACCTGGTGAATCTGGTCCTTACCTGGTTCTCACCCGGAACTGGCAACTCTGGTCACCACCTGCGAATCACCTGGGCCTGGTGAATCTGGTCCCCATCTAGGCCTCATCCAGTCCTGGTGACTTTGTTCCACACCTGGACCTGATTGCTGTGGACTCCTTCTTGGCCTCACCTGGAACTGGTGACTCTGATCCTAACTGGGCCTCACCCAGTTCTGGTGACTCTGGTCCTCATCTGTGGACCATTATGAGCTGGATAAACTCTTCCACCCCTGAGACTCACCTGGACATGATGACTCTGGAGCCCCTCTGGGCCTCAGACTGATATGGTGACTCTGGTCCCCATCCGTATGTCACCTCACCAGGTGAATCTGGAACCCCTCTATGCCTCAACTTGACCTGGTAAATCTGGTCCTCAACTGGGCCTCACCGGGACCTAGTGAACATGCTCCCCACCTGCGCCTCATCTGGACCTGGTGACTCTGGTTCTACCTGGGCATCATCGGGACATGGTTACTCTATTCCCCACTGGGACTGACCTGATCCTGGTAACTCTGGTCCTGACTTTGGCCTCTTCTGTACCAGGTGACTCTGGTTCCACCTCGGCCTCACCTGTAACCTGTGACTCTGATCCTAAGCATGGCCTCACCTGACCTGGTGACTGTGGTTCCCATCTGGACCTCACCTGGACCTCATGTCTCTGGTCCCACCTGGGCCACACCAGGACCTGGCGTCTCTGGGACCCTCCTGGGTAGCATCAGGATATGGTTACAATGTTCACTAACATTGCGCCAGCCGGAACTATTAACTCTGGTCTTCACCTGGGCCACACCTGCACATGGTGACACTGGTTCCCACCTGGGTCTCACCTGGACATGGTGAGTCGTATCCCCACCTGGTCCTCACCTATAACTGGTGATTTTCGTTCCCACATGGAGATCATATGGACCTGTTGTCCGCAGTGTTTCTAGCTTCTTTTTTTTTAATTTCTATTTATTTATGATAGTCACAGAGAGAGATTGGCCGAGACACAGACAGAGGGAGGAGCAGGCTCCAAGCACAGGGAGTTCGACGTGGGATTCGATCCCGGGTCTCCAGGGTCGAGCCCTGGGCCAAAGGCAGGCGCCAAACCGCTGCGCCACCCAGGGATCCCATGTGTTTCTAGCTTCTCATGTACCTCGTGACTTTGGTCCCCACGAGGGCCTCACTGGGACCTGGTGAGTTTGGTTGCAACCGGCAACTCACCTGGACCTGGTGATTCTGGTCTGCACCTGAGACTACCCTGGATCTGGTGACTTTGGTGCCCACCTCAGCTTCACCTGGATTTGGGGATTCCGGTCCCCATCTGGGCCTCACCTGGCCCTGTTGATCATGGTCCTCAACTGGGCAAAATTGGGACCCGGTGACTGTGTTCCACAACTGGACCTCACCTGGACCAGGTGACTCTGGTCCCCCTCTGGGTCTCACCGTGTCCTAGTGACTGTGAACCCCACTTTGGCCTGACTTGGACCTGCTGACCCTGGATGCCACCAAAGTCTGATTTCGAAAAGTTGACTCTGGTTCTTTCAAGGGCCTCCCCTGTATCTGGTGATCCTGGTCCGCCTCTGGGCCTCACCTGGACGTGGTGACTCTTGTCACCACCGGGGACTCACCTGGACCTGCTTACTGTGTTCTACACCTGGGCCTCAAGTACAACTCTTGACCATAGTCCCCAAGCCGGCCTCACATGGACTTGTTTCCTCTGATCCCCACCGGGGCCTCACGTGTACCTGGTAACTCTGGTCCTCACCTGGGCCTTATCTGGGCCTAGTGACTCTGGTCCCCACCTGGACTTCTCCTGGATCTGGTGACTCTGGTCCCCACCTGGACCTCACCTGTATCTGGTGACTCTGGTCCTCAGTTCGGCCTCACCTGGACCTGGTGTCTCTCGTCCCCACTTTGACCTAACTCAAAACTGAAGAATCTTGCCAAACCTAGGACGCACCCAGACCTGGGGACTCTTGTCCCCAGCTATGCCTCAATTCGACCTGACCTGATGAATCTCGTCCTCACGTGGTCCTCACATGGACTTGGGACTCACCTGCATAGAGTGGCTCTGGATTCCCACAAGAGTCTCACCTGTTACTGGTGACTCGGGTCTTTTTCTATGCCTCAAAAGGACCTAGTGATTCTGTTCACCATCTGGGCCTGCATGGCCCTAGTGACTCTGGTCCTCACTCAGGCATCATTGGGACCTGGATACTCTATTCCACACCTGGGCCCCTCTTTGACCAGGGACCTCTGGTCCCATTCTTGGCCTCAAATTAAACTGGTTACTCTGGTGCCCCTCTCGGATTCACCCTTACCTCGTGACTCTGGTCACCCCTTGGCTTCACTTGGGCCTGGTGAATCTGGTCCTTAGCTGGTCCACACCTGGAATTGGTTTCTGGTCGTCACCTGGGTCTCACCTGGACTTGGTGAATCATGATGCCACCTGCGCCTCACCTGGACCTTGTGACTGTGGTCCCTCCTGGACCTCACCTGGATCTGGTGGCTCTGGTTCCCATATGAGGCTCTCCTGGACCTGGTTCCTGTGGTCTCCATCTGGCCTCACCTGGAACACAATGACTCTGATCCATATTTGGGCCTCTCCTGGACCTGTTGACTCTGGTCCTTACCTGGGCATCATTGGGACCTGGATACTCTCTTATATACCTGGGCCTCACCTGGACCTGGTGACTGTGGTCCCAACTGGGCCTCACCTGGACGAGGTGACTGGTTCCCACAGGGACCTCACCTGGACCTGGTGACTCAGGTCCTCAAAAGGGCATCATGAGACCTGGTTTTTCAGTTCCACATCGGGGCCTCACCTGGACCTAGTGATTCTCGTCCCCCTCTGGGCCTCACACTGACGGGCTGACTCTGGTCCCCACCGGGATATCAACAGAACCGGGTGACTCTGGTCCCCCTCTGGGACTCATCCGGACCTGGGGACACTGGTCCTCAACTGGGTCTCAACAGGACCTGGTGAATCTACTCCTCACTTAGGCCTCGTCTGGACCTTGTAACTCTTTTCCCACCTGGCATCAATGGGACATGGTTACTCTCTTCCGCACCTGGGCCTCACATGGATATGATAACTTTGCTCCGCCCTTTGGCCTCAACTGGTCCTGATGACCATGGTCCCCCCACCTAGGACTCAATCTGGACCTGGAGACTGTTGTCCCCACCTGGGTCTCACCTGGACCTGGTGACTCTCGTTCCCACATGAACCACACCTGGACCTGGTGACTGTGGTGTTCTTGTAGACTCACATTTACCTGGTGACTCCGGTGCCGACTACGGCCTCACGTGGATCTGGTGACTCTGGCCTGCTGGTTGGCCTCACTTGGACCTGGTGAGTGGGGTTGCCACCTGGGCCTCACCCAAACCTGGTGACTCAGGTCCTCAACTGGGCCTCACCTGGACCTAGTGAATATGCTCCATCTGGGCCTCATTTGGACCTGGTGACTCTGGTCCCTACCTGAGCATCATAGGGACATGGTTCCACTGCATGGCCTGCATGTTGGCCTCACCTGGATATGGTAACTCTAGTCAGTACCTGGGTATCATCGGGATATTGTTCCTCTGCATGGCCTGCAGTTTGGAATCACCTGGACGTGGTGAGTGGTGTTGTCATCTGGGCCTCAACCATGCCTGGTGACACAGGTCCCCACGCGGGCCTCACTTGGACCTGGTGAATCTGGTCCTTACCTGGTCCTCACCCGGAACTGGTAACTCTGGTCACCACCTGGGATTCACCTGGGCCTGTTGAATCTGGTCCCCATCTGGGCCTCACCCAGTCCTGGTGACTTTGTTCCCCACCTGGGCCTGATTGCTGTGGACGCCTTCTTGGCCTCACCTGGAACTGGTGACTCTGATCTAACTGGGACTCACCCAGATCTGGTGACTCTGGTCCTCACCTGTGGACCATTATGACCTGGATACCCTGTTCCACACCTGAGCCTCACCTGGACATGATGAATCTGGATCCCCTCTGGGCCTCAGCCTGACATGTGGACTCTGTTCCCCATCTGGATGTCACGTAGACCAGGTCAATCTGGTATCCCTCTAGGCCTCAACTTGACCTGGTGACTCTGGTCCTCAACTGGGCCTCACCAGAATCTAGTGAACATGGCCCCACCTGCGCCTCATCTGGACCTGGTGACTCTGGTTCTACCTGGGCATCATCGGTACATGGTTACTGTATTACCCTCTGGGATTCACCTGATCCCGGTAACTCTGGTCCTAACTTTGGCCTCTTATGTACCAGGTGACTCTGGCTCCACCTGGGCCTCACCTGTAACTGGTGACTCTGATCCTAAGCATGGCCTCACCTGACCTGGTGACTGTGGTTCCCATCGGGAAATCACCTGGACTTCATGTCTCTGGTCCCACCTGGCCTCACCAGGACCTGGTGTCTCCGGTACCCACTTGCGTAGCATCAAGATATGCTTATACTGTTCACTAACAGTGACCCAGCCGGACCTATTAACTCCGGTCTTCACCTGAGCCACACCTGGACATGGTGACACTGGTTCCCACCTGGGTCTCACCTGGACATGTTGAGTCGGACCCCACCTGGTCCTCACCTGTAACTGGTGATTCTCGTTCCCACATGGACATCTTGTGGACCTGGTGGCTGCAGTGTTTCTAGCTTCTCATGTACCTCATGACTCTGGTCCCCAGCAGGGCCTGACCGGGACCTGGTGTGTGTGGTTGCCACCTGCACCTCACCTGGATCTGGTGATTCTGGTCTGCACCTGAGACTACCCTGGATCTGGTGCCTGTGGTCCCCACCTGGGCTTCACCTGGATTTGGGGACTCTGGTCCCCATCTGGGCCTCACCTGGCCTGGTTGACCATGGTCCTCAACTGGGGAAAATTGGGACCCGGTGGCTGTGTTCCACAACTGGACCTAACCTGGACCAGTTGACTCTGGTCCCCCTCTGGGTCTCACCGTGCCCTAGTGACTCTTAACCCCACTTTGGCCTGACTTGGACCTGCTGACCCTTGTTGCAACCTGCTCCTGACCTCGAACTTTTGACTCTGGTTCTTTCAAGAGCCTCTCCTGGACCTGGTGATCCTGGTCCCCACCTGGGCCTCATCTGGACGTGGTGACACTTGTCACAACCAGGGACTCACCTGGACCTGTTTACGGTGTTCCATACCAGGGCCTCAAGTAGACCTGTTGACCATAGTCCACAAGCTGGCCTCACATGGACCTGTTGCCTCTGATCCCCACCGGGGCCTCACTTGAACCTGGTAACTCAGGCCCTTCACCTGGATCTGGTGACTCTGGTCCCCACCTGGACCTCTCTTGGACGTGGTGACTCTCTTTCCAACATGGACCTCACCTGGATCTGGTGACTCTGGTCCTCCGTTTGGCCTCACCTGGACCTGGTGTCTCTCTTCCCCACTTTGACCTAACTCAGAACTGCTGAATCTTGCCCCATCTAGGCCGCACCCAGACCTGGTGACTCTTGTCCCCAGCTATGCCTCAATTCGACCTGATGAATCTGCTCCTCACGTGGGCCTCACATGGACCTGGGACTCAGCTGGATAGAGTGGCTCTGGTACCCACAATGGGCTCACCTGTTATTGCTGACTGTGGTCTTATTCTCTGCCTCACCAGGACCTAGAGATTCTCTTCCCCATCTGGGCCTGCATGGCCCTAGTGACTCTGATCCTCACCCAGGCATCATTGCGACCTGGATACTCTATTCCACATCTGGGCCTCACTTTGACCAGGGACCTCTGGTCCCAATCCGGGCCCCAAACTAAACTGGTTACTCTGGTTCCCCCTCTGGGCCTCACCCTTACCTGGTGACTCTGGTCACCAATTGGGCGTCACTTTGGCCTGGTGAACCTGGTCATAGCTCGTCCGCACCTGGATCTGGTGACTGGTCGCCACCTGGGCCTCACTTGGACTTGGTGAATCCTGTTGCCACCTGCGCCTCACCTGGACCTTGTGACTGTGGTCCCACCTGGACCTCACCTGGATCTGGTTGCTCTGGTTCCCATATGGGGCTCTCCTGGACCTGGTTCCTGTGCTCTCCATCTGGCCTCAACTGGAACACAATGACTCTGATCCATATTGGGCCTCTCCTGGACTTGTTGACTCTGGTCGTTACATGGGCATCATTGGGACCTGGATACTCTCTTATATTCCTGGGCCTCATCTGGACCTGGTGACTGTGGTCTCACCCTGGCCTCACCTGGACGAGTTGACTCTTTCCCACAGGGACCTCACATGGACCTGGTGACTCAGGTCTTCATATGGGCATCATGGGACCTGGTTTCTCAGTTCCACATCGGGGCCTCACCTGGACCTAGTGATTCTTGTCCCCCTCTGGGCCTCACCCTGACGTGGTGACTCTGGTCCCCACCTGGATATCACGAGGACCGGGTGTCTCTGATCCCTCTCTAGGACTCACCCGGAGCTGGCGACACTTTTCCTCAGCTGGGCCTCAACAGGACCTGGTGAATCTACTCCTCAGTTAGGCCACTTCTGGACCTTGTGACTCTTTACCCACCTGGCATCAATGGGACATGGTTACTCTGTTCCCCACCTGGGCTTCACCTGGACATGATAACTTTGCTCCGCACTTTGCTCTCAACTGGTCCTGATGACTCTGGTCCCCCCACCTAGGCCTCAATCTGGACCTGGTGACTGTGGTCCCCACCTGGGTCTCACCTGGACCTGGTGACTCTCGTTCCCACATGAACCGCACCAGTACATGGTGACCGTGGTGTTCTTGTAGACTCACATTTACCTGGTGACTCCCGTCCCCACTAGGACCTCACCTGGATCTGGAGACTCTGGCCTGCAGGTTGGCCTCACCTGGACCTGGTGAGTGGGGTTGCCTCCTGGGCCTCACCCATACCTGGTGACTCAGGTCCCCACTTGGGCCTCTTGGACCTGGTGAATCTGGTCCTTACCTGGTCCTTCCCGGACCCGGGGACTCTGTTCACCACATGGGAATCACCTGGACCTGGTGAATCTGGTCCCCATCTGGGTCTCACCCAGTCCTGGTGATTTGTTCACCACCTGGACCTGATTGATGTGGACTCTTTCTTGGCCTCACCTGGAACTAGTGACTCTGATTCTATCTGCGCATCACACAGACCTGGTGACTCTGGTCCTCACCTGGGCATCGTTGGTACCTGGTGACTCTGTTCCACACCTGAGCCTCACCTGGACATGATGACTCTGGAAAATCTCTGGGTCTCACCCTGACCTGGTGACTCTGGTCCCCATCTGGATGTCACCTGGACCAGGTGATTCTGGTACCCCTCTAGGCCTCAACCAGATCTGCAAACTCTGATCTCAACTGGGCCTCACCTGGACCTAGTGAATATGCTCCATCTGGGCCTCATTTGGACCTGGTGACTCTGGTCCCTACCTGGGCATTATCGGGACATGTTTCCACTGCATGCCTGCAGGTTGGCCTCACCTTTATCTGGTAACTCTGGTCCCAACCAGGGCATCATCGTGACATGTTTCCTCTGCATGGCCTGCATGTTGGCCTCACCTGGACCTGGGGAGTGGTGTTGCCACCTGGGCCTCACCCATTCCTGGTGACACAGGTCCCCACGTGGGTCTCACTTGGACCTGGTGAATCTCGTCCTTACCTGGTGCTCACCCGGAACTGGTAACTCTGGTCGCCACCTGGGAATCACATGGACCTGGTGAATCTGGTCCCCATCTGGGCCTCACCCCTCCTGGTGACTTTGTTCCCCACCTGGACCTGATTGCTGTGGACTCTTTCTTGACCTCACCTGAAATTTGTGACTCTGATCCTATCTGCGCGTCACACAGACCTGGTGATTCTGGTCCTCACCTGGGCATCATTGGTACCTGGTGACTCTGTTCCACACCTGAGCCTCACCTGGACATGTTGACTCTGGAACCTCTCTGGGCCCCACCCTGACCTGGTGACTCTGGTCGCCATCTGGATGTCACCTAGACCAGGTGAATCTGGTACCCCTCTAGGCCGCAAATAGACGGGGAATCTGGTCCTCAAATGGGCCTCACCGGGGCCTAGTGAATATGCTCCCCACCTGCGCCTCATCTGGACGTGGTGACTCGGGCTCTACCTGGTCATCATCGGGACATGGTTACTCTATTCCCCACTGGGTCTGACCTGATCCTAGTAACTCTGGTCCTGACTTTGGCGTCTTCTCTACTTGGTGACTCTGGCTCCACCTGGGCCTCACCTGTAATTGGTGACTCTGATCCTAAGCATGGCCTCACCTGACCTGGTGACTGTGGTTCTCATCGGGATCTCACCTGGCCCTCATGTCTCTTGTCCCACCTGGGCCTCACCAGGACCTGGTGTCTCTGTTACCCACCTTGGTAGCATCAGGATATTGTTACACTGTTCACTAACAGTGACCCAGCCGGACCTATTAACTCTGGTCTTCACCTGGGCCACACGTGGACCTGGTGGCACTGGTTCCCACCAGGGTCTCACGTGGACATGGTGAGTCGGATCCCTGCCTGGTCCTCACCTGTAACTGGTGATTCTCATTCCCACATGGACATCATGTGGATCTGGTGGCTGCAGTGCTTCTACATTCTCATGTACCTCGTGACTCTGGTCCCCAACAGGGCCTCACCGGGACCTGTTGTGTGGTTGCCACCTGCACCTCACCTGGACCTGGTGATTCTGGTCTGTACCTGAGAATACTCTGGTTCTGGTGACTGTGGTCCCCACCTGGGCTTCACCTGGATTTGGGGCTCTGGTTCCCCTCTGGGCCTCACCTGGCCCTGTTGACCATGGTCCTCAACTGGACAAAATTGTGACCCGGTGACTGTGATCCACAACTGGACCTCACCTGGACCAGGTTACTCTGGTCCCCATCTGGGTGTCACCGTTCCCTAGTGACTGTGAACCCCACTTTGGCCTGACTTGGACCTTCTGACCATGGTTGCCACCTGCGCCTGACCTCGAACTGTTGACTCTGGTTCTTTCAAGGGCCTCCCCTGGACATGGTGATCCTGGTGCCCACATGGGCCTGACGTGGACCTGGTGACTCTTGTCACCACCGGGAACTCACCTGGACCTGCTTACTGTGTTCCACACCTGGGCCTCAAGTAGACCTGTTGACCATGGTCCCCAAGCCGGCCTCACATGGACCTGTTGCCTCTGATCCCCACCGGGGCTTCACGTGTACCTGGTAACTCTGGTCCTCAACCGGGGCTCATCTGGACCTAGCGACTCTGGTCCCCACCTGGGCTTCACCTGGATCTGGTGATTCTGGTCCCCACCTGGACTTCACCTGGATCTGGGGACTCTGGTCCACACCTGGACCTGACCTGCATCTGGTGACTCTGGTCCTCAGTTTGGCCTCACCTGGATCTGGCATCCCTCCTCACCACTTTGACCTAAATCAGAAATGCTGAATCTTGCCCCACCTCGGCCGCAACCAGACCTGGTGACTCTTGTCCCCAGCTATGCCTCAATTCGACCTGATGAATCTGGTCCTCACGTGAGCCTCACATGGACCTGGGACTCAGCTGGATAGAGTGGCTCTGGTTCCCACAAGGGGCTCACCTGATACAGCTGACTGTGGTCTTATTCTATGCCTCACCTGGTCCTAGTGATTCTGTTCCCATCTGGGCCTGCATGGCCCTAGTGACTACCTGGACCCTGTGACTGTGGTCCCACCTGGATCTCACCTGGATCTGGTGGCTCTGGTTCCCATATGGGGCTCTCCTGGACCTGGTTCCTGTGGTCTCCATCTGGCCTCACCTGGAACACAATGACTCTGATCCATATTTGGGCCTCTCCTGCACCCGTTGACTATGGTCCTTACATGGGCATCATTGGGACCTCGATACTCTCTTATATACCTGGGCCTCACCTGGACCTGGTGACTTTGGTCCCACCCGGGCCTCTACTGGATGAGGTGACTGGTTCCCACAGGGACCTCACCTGGACCTGGTGACTCAGGTCCTCATATGGGCATCATGGGACCTGGTTTCTCAGTTCCACATCGGGGCCTCACCTGTACATAGTGATTCTCGTCCCCCTCTGGACCTCACCCTGACGTGGTGACTCTGGTCCCCACCTGGATATCACCAGAACCGGGTGACTCTGGTCCCCCTCTGGGCTCACCCGGATATGGGGACACTGGTCCTCAACTGGGCCTCAATAGGACCTGGTGAATCTACTCCTCACTTAGGCATCGTCTGGACCTTGTGACACTTTTCCCACCTGGCATCAATGGGACATTGCTACTCTGTTCCCCACCTGGGCCTCACCTGGACATGATAACTTTTATCCACACTTTGGCCTCAACTGCTCCTGATGACTCTCGTCCCCCTCCTAGGCCTCAATCTGGACCTGGTGACTGTGGTCCCCACCTGGGTCTCACCTGGACCTGGTGACTCTCGTTCCCAGGTGAACCACACGTGGACCTGGTGACTGTGGTTTTCTTGTAGACTCACATTTACCTGGTGACTCCGGTCCCCACTAGGGCCTCACCTGGATCTGGTTACTCTGGCCCGCCGGTTGGCCTCACCTGGACCTGGTGAGTGGGGTTGCCACCTAGGCCTCACACATAGCTGGTGACTCAGGTCCCCACGTGAGCCTCTTGGACCTGGTGAATCTGGTCCTTACCTGGTCCTTTCCTAGACCCGGGGACTCTATCCCCACCTGGGCCTCACCTGGACCTGGTGAATCTGGTCCCCATCTGGTTCTCACCCAGATCTGGTGACTTTGTTCCCCACCTGGACCTGATTGCTGTGAACTCTCTCTTGGCCTCACCTGCAACTGGTGACTCTGATTCTATCTGGGCCTCACCCAGATCTGGTGACTCTGGTCCTCACTTGGGCATCATTGGTACCTGGTGACTCTCTTCCACACCTGAGCCTCACCTGGACCCGATGACTCTGGGACCACTCTGGGCCTCCACCTGACCTGGTGACTCTCGTCCCCATCTAGATATCACCTGGACCAGATGATTCTCTTACCCTTCTAAGGCTCAAGCAGATATGGTGAAACTGGTCCTCAACTGGGCCTCACCTGGACCTAGTGAATATGCTCCATCTGGGCCTTATTTGGACCTGGTGACTTGGTCCCTACCTGGGCTCATCGGGACATGGTTCCACTGCATTGCCTGCAGATTGGCCTCATCTGGACCTGGCAAATCTGGTCCCAACCTGAGCATCACCAGGACATGGTTCCTCTGCATGGCCTGCAGGTTGGCCTCACCTGGACCTGGTAAGTGGGGTTGCCACCTGGGCCTCCCCCATACCTTGTGACACAGGGCCCCACGTGGGCCTCTCTTTGACATGGTGAATCTGGTCCTTACCTGGTCCTCACTCGGAACTAGTAAGTCTGGACACAACATGGGAATCATCTGGACCTGGTGAATCTGGTCCCCATTGGGCCTCACCCAGTCCTGGTGACTTTGTTCCCCACCTGGACCTGATTGCTGTGGACTCCTTTGGGCCTCACCTGGAACGGGTGACTCTGATCGTAACTGGGACTCACCCAGATCTGGTGACTCTGGTCCTCACCTGTGGACCATTATGAACTGGATACTCTGTTCCACACCTGAGACTCACCTGGACATGATGAAGCTGGATCCCCTCTGGGCCACAGCCTGACATGGTGACTCAGGTCCCCATCTGGATATCACCAGAATCGGTGACTCTGTTCCCCCTCTGGGACTCACCCGGAGCTGGGACACTGGTCCTCAACTGGGAACAACTGGACCTGGTGAATATACTCCTCACTAAGGTCTCGTCTGGACCTTGTGACACTTTTCCCACCTGGCATCAATGGGACATGGTTACTCTGTTCCCTCTGAGCCTCACCTGGACATGATAACTTTGCTCCACACTTTTACCTCATCTGGTCTTGATGACTCTGATCCCCGCACCTAGACCTCAAACTGAACCTAGTGACTGTGGTCCCCACCTGGGTCACACCTGGACCTGGTGACTGTGGTCCCCACATGGCTCTCACCTGGACCTGGTGGTCTCGTTCCTACATGAACCACGCCTGGACCTGGTGACTCTGGCGTTCTTGTAGACTAACTTTTACCTGGTGAATCCGGTCCCCACTAGGGACTCACGTGGATCTGGTGACTCTGGCCTGCAGGTTGGTCTCACCAGGACCTGGTGAGTGGGGTTGCCACCTGGGCCTCACCCATACCTGGTGACTCAAGTCCCTACGTGGGCCCCTTGGACCTGGTGAATCTTGTCCTTACCCGGTCCCCTCCTAGACCCGGGGACTCTTGTCACCACCTGGGCCTCACCTGGACCTGGTGAATCTGGTCCACATCTGGGCATCACCCATTCCTGGTCACTTTGTTCCCCACCTGGACCTGATTGCTGTGCCCTTTCTTGGCCTCACCTGGACTGGTGAGTCTGATCCTATCTGGGCGTCACCCAGACCGGGTGACTCTTGTCCTCACCTGGGCATCATTGGTACCTGGTGACTCTGTACCACACCTGAGCCTCACCTGGAAATGTTGACTCTGGAACCGCTCTGGGCCCCACCCTGACCTAGTGACTCTGGTCCCCATCTGGATGTCACATGGACAAGGTGATTCTGGTACCCCCTAGGCCTCAAACAGATCTGGTGACTCTGGTCTTCAAAGGGGACTCACCTGTACCTAGTGAATATGCTCCATCTGGGCCTCATATGGACCTGGTGTCTCAGGTCCCTACCTGGTCATCCTCGGGACATGGTTCCACTGCATGGCCTGCAGGTTGTCCTCACCTGGACCTGGTAACTCTGTTCCCTACTAAGGCATCATCGGGACATGGTTCCTCTTCATGGCCTGCAGGTTGGCCTCACCTGGACCTGGTGAGTGGGGTGGTAATCTGCGCCTCACACATACATTGTGACAAGGTCCCCACGTGGATCTCACTTGGACCTGGTGAATCTCGTCCTTAACTGGTCCTCACCCGGAACTGGTAACTCTGGTCCACACCTGGGAATAACCTGGACCTTGGGAATCTGGTCCCCATCTTGGCCTCACCCAGTCCTGGTGACTTTGTTCCCCACCTGAACCTGATTGCTGTGTACACCTTCTTGGCCTCACCTGGAACTGGTGACTCTGGTTCTTTCAAGGGCCTACCCTGTACCTGGTGATCCTGGTCCCCAATTGGGCCTCAACTGGACGTGGTGACTCTTGTCACCACTGGGGACCCACCTGGACAGGCTTACAGTGTTCCACACCTGGGCCTCAGGTAGACCTGTTGACCATGGTCCCCAAGCCGGCCTCACTTTGACCTTTTGGCTGTGATCCCCGCCGGGAACTCACGTGTACCTGGTAACTCTGATCCTCACCTGGGCCTCATCTGGACCTAGTGACTCTGGTCCCCACCTGCGCTTCACCTGGATCTGGAGACTCTGGTCCCCACCTGGACTTCACCTGTATCTGGTGACTCTGGTCCCCACCTGGACCTCTCCTGGACCTGGTGACTCTCTTTCCAACATGGACCTCACCTGGATCTGGTGACTCTTCTTCAGTTTGGACTCACCTGGACCTGGTGTCTCTCGTCCCCACTTTGACCTAACTCAGAACTGCTGAATCTTGCCCCACCTAGGCCGCACCCCGACCTGGTGACTCTTGTCCCCAGCTATGCCTCAATTCGACCTGATGAATCTGGTCCTCACGTGGGCCTCACATGGACCTGGGACTCAGCTGGATAGAGTGGCTCTGGTTCCCACAAGGGGCACACCAGATACTGGTGACTGTGGTCTTATTCTATGCCTCACCAGGACCTAGTGATTCTGTTCCCCATCTGGGTCTGCATGGCCCTAGTGACTCTGGTCCTCACCCAGGCATCATTGGGACCTGGATACTGTATTCCACACCTGGGCCTCACTTTGACCCGGGACCTCTGGTCCCATTCTGGGCCTCAAACTAAACTGGTTACTCTGGTTCCGCCTCTGAACCTCACCCTTACCTGGTGGCTCTGGTCACGCCTTGGGCTTCACTTGGGCCTGGTGAATGTGGTTCTTAGCTGCTTCACATTTGGATCTGGTGACTGGTCGCCACCTGGGCCTCACCTGGACTTGGTGAATCCTGTTGCACCAGCGCCTCACCTGGACCTTGTGACTGTGGTCCCACCTGGACCTCACCTGGATCTCGTGGCTCTGGTTACCATATGGGGCTCTCCTGGACCTGGGTCCTGTTGTCTCCTTCTGGCCTCACCTGGAAGACAATGACTCTGATCCATATTTGGGCCTCTCCTGGACCTGTTGTCTCTGGTCCTTACCTGGGCATCATTGGGACCTGGATACTCTCTTACATACCTGGTCCTCACCTGGACATGGTGACTCTGGTCCCACATGGGCCTCACCTGGACGAGGTGACTCTGGAACCACTCTGGGACTCACACTGACATGGTGACTCTGGTCCTCATCTAGATGTCACCTGGAACAGGTGATTCTGGTACACCTCTGGGTCTCAACCCGATCTGGTGACTCTGGTCCTCAACTGGGCCTCACCTGGACCTATTGAATATGCTCCATCTGGGCCTCAATTGGACGTGGTGACTCCGGTCCCTATGTGCGCTCCATCGGGACATGGTGCCACTGCATGACCTCCATGTTGGCCTCACCTGGACCTGCTAACTCTGGTCGCACCTGGGCATCTTCGGGACACAGTTCCTCTGCATGGCCTGCAGGTTGGCCTCAGCCGGACCTGGTGAGTGGGGTTGCCACCTGGTCCTCACACATACCTGGATACACAGGTCCCCACGTGGGCCTCACTTGGAACTAGTGAATCTGGTCCTTACCTGGTCCTCACCGGGAATTGTTAACCCTGGTCTCCACCTGGGAATCACCTAGACCTGGTGAATCTGGTCCCCATCTGGGCCTCACCCAGTACTGGTGACTTTGCTCCCCCCTGGACCTGATTGCTGTGGACTCCTTCTTGGCCTCACCTGGAATTGGTTACGATGATCCTAACTGGGCCTCACCCAGATCAGGTGACTCTGGTGCTCAACTGTGGACCATTATGACCTGGATACTCTGTTACACACCTGAGCCTCCCCGGGACATGATGACTCTGGATCCACTCTGGGCCTCACCCTGACATGGTGACTATGGTCCCCATCTGGATGTCACCTAGACCAGGTGAATCTGGTACCCCTCTAGGCTTCAACTGGACCTGGTGACTCTAGTTCTCAACAGGGCCTCACCGGGACCTAGTGAATATGCTCCCTACCTGCCCCTCATCTGGACCTGGTGACTCTGGTTCTACCTGGGCATCATTGGGACATGGTTACTCTATTCCCCACTGGGACTGACCTGATCCTGGTAACTCTGGTCCTGACTTTGGCCTCTTCTCTACCAGGTGACTCTGGCTCCACCTGCGCCTCACCTGTAAGTGGTGACTCTGACGTTAGCATGCCCTCACCTGACCTGGTGACTGTGGTTCCCATCGTGACCTCATCTGGACCTCATGTCTCTGGTCCCACCTGGGCCTCACCAGGACCTGGTGTGTCTGGTACCCACCTGGGTAGCATCAGGATATGGTTACACTGTTCACTAACAGTGACCCAGCTGGACCTATTAACTCTGGTCTTCACCTGGGGCACACAAAGACATGGTGACACTGGTTCCCACCTGGGTCTCACCTGGACATGGTGAGTCGGATCCCCACCTGGTCCTCACCTGTAACTGGTGATTCTCGTTCCCACATGGACATCTTGTGGACCTTGTGGCTGCAGTGTTTCTAGATTCTCATGTACCTCGTGACTCTGGTCCCCTCCAGGGCCTCACCGGGACCTGGTGAGTGCGGTTTCCACCTGCACCTCACCTGGAACTGGTGATTCTGGTCTGCACCTGAGACTACCCTGGATCTGGTGACTGTGGTCTCCACCTGGGCTTCACCTGGATTTGGGGACTCCGGTCCCCATCTGGGCCTCACCTGGCCCTGTTGACCATGGTCCTCAACTGGGCAAAATTGGGACCCGGTGACTGTGTTCCAAAACTGGACCTCACCTGGACCAGGTGACTCTGGTCCCCCTCGGGGTCTCACCGTGCCCTAGTGACTGAACCCCACTTTGGCCTGACGTTGACCTGCTGACCCTGGTTGCCACCTGCGCCTGACCTCGAACTGATGACTCTGGTTCTTTCAAGGCCTCCCTTGTACCTGGTGATCCTGGTCCCCACCTGGGCCTCAACTGGATGTAGTGACTCTTCTCACCACCGGGGACTCACCTGGACCTGCTTATTGTGTTCCACACCTGGGCCTCAAGTAGACCTGTTGCCTCTGATCCCCACCGGGGCTTCAGGTGTCTGGTAACTCTGGTCCTCAACTGGCCTCATCTGGTCCAAGTGACTCTGGTCCCCACCTGGGCTTCACATGGATCTGGTGAGTCTTGTCCCCACCTGGACTTCACCTGAATCTGGTGACTCTGGTCCCGACCTGGACCTCTCCTGGACCTGGTGACTCTCTTTCCAATGTGGACCTCACCTGGATCTGGTGACTCTGGTCCTCACTTTGGCCTCACCTGGACCTGGTGTCTCTCGTCCCCACTTTGACCTAACTCAAAACTGAAGAATCTTGCCACACCAAGGCCGCAACCAGACATGGTGACTCTTGTCCCCAGCTATGCCTCAATTCGACCTGATGAATCTAGTCATAACGTGGGCCTCACAAGGACCTGGGACTCAGCTCCATAGAGTGGCTCTGGTTCCCAAAAGGGGCTCACCTGATACTGCTGACTGTGGTCTTATTCTATGCCTCAACAGGACCTAGTCATTCTGTTCCCCATCTGGGCCTGCATGGCCCTAGTGACTCTGATCCTCACCCAGGCATCATTGGGACCTGGATACTATATTCCACACCTGGGCGTCACTTTGACCAGGGACCTCTGGTCCCATTCTGGGACTCAAACTAAACTGGCTACTCTGTTTCCCCCTCTGGGCCTCACCCCTACCCCGTGACTCTGGTCACCCCTTGGGCTTCACTTGGGGCTGGTGAATCTGGTCCTTAGCTGGTCCGCACCTGGTTGTGGTGACTGGTCGCCACCTGGGCCTCACCTGGAATTGGTGAATCCTGTTGCCTGCTGCGCATCACCTGGACCTTGAGACTGTGGTGCCAAATGTACCTCACCTGGATGGTGGCTCTGGTTCCCATATGGGGCTTTCCTGGACCTGGTTCCTGTGGTCTCAATCTGGCCTCACCTGGAACACAATGACTCTGATCCATATTTGGGCCTCTCCTGGACCTGTTGACTCTGGTCCTTACCTGTGTATCATTGGGACCTGGATACTCTCTTATATACCTGGGCCTCACCTGGACCTGGTGACTGTGGTCCCACCTGGGCTTCACCTGGACGAGGTTAATGGTTCCCACAGGGAAATCTCCTGGACCTCGTGACTCAGGAGTTCATATGGGCATCATGGGACCTGGTTTCTCAGTTCCACATCGGGGCCTCACCTGGACCTAGTGATTCTCGTCCACCTCTGGGCCTCACCCTGACGTGCTGACTCTGGTCCCCACCTGGATATCACCAGAACCGGGTGACTCTGGTCCCCCTGTGGGCTCTCCGGGAGCTGGGGACACTGGTCCTCAGCTGGGCCTCAACAGGACCTTGTGAATCCACTCCTCACTTAGGCCTCGTCTGGACCTTCTGACTCTTTTCCCACCTGGCGTCAATGGGACATGGTTACTCTGTTCCTCACCTGGGCCTCTCCTAGACATGATAACTTTGCTCCACACTTTGTCCTCAACTGGTCCTGATGACTCTGGTCCCCCCACCTAGGCCTCAATTTGGACCTGGTGACTGGTCTCCACCTGGGCCTAACCTGGACTTGGTGAATCCTGTTGCCACCTGCGCCTCACCTGGACCTTGTTACTGTCGTCCCCTCGGGGCCTCACCTGGACCTGGTGACTGTCGTCCCCACCTGGGTCTCACCTGGACCTGGTGACTCTCGTTCCCACATGAACCACACCTGGACCTGGTGACTGTGGTGTTCTTGTAGTCTCACATTTACCTGGTGACTCAGGTACTCACTAGGGCCTCACATGGATCTGGTGACTCTGGCCTGCAGGATGGCCTCACATGGACCTGATGAGTGGGGTTGCCACCTGTGCCTCACCCAAACCTGGTGACTCAGGTCCCCACGTGAGCCTCTTAGACCTGGTGAATCTGGTCCTTACGTGGTCCTCTCCCAGACACGGGGACTCTGGTCACCACCTGGGACTCACCTGGACCTGGTGAATCTGGTCCCCATCTGGGCCTCACCCAGTCCTCGTGACTTTGTTCTCCACCTGGACATGATTGCTGTGGACTCTTTCTTGGCCTCACCTGGAACTGGTGACTCTGATCCTATCTGCGCGTCACCCAGACCTGGTGACTCTGGTCCTCACCTGGGCATCGTTGGTACCTGGTGACTCTGTTCCACACCTGAGCCTCACCTGGACATGATGACTCTGGAACCTCTCTGGGACTCACCCTGACCTGGTGACTCTGGTCACCATCTGGATATCACCTGGACCAGGTGATTCTGGTACCCCTCTAGGCCTCAACCAGATCTGGTGACTCTGGTCCTCAACTGGGTCTCACCTGGACCTAGTGAATATGCTCCATCTGGGCCTCATTTGGACCTGGTGACTCTGGTCCCTACCGGGGCATCATCGGGACATGGTTCCACTGCATGGCCTGCAGGTTGGCCTCACCTGGACCTGGTAAGTCTAGTCCCTACAAAGGGCATCATCGGGACATGGTCCCTCTGCATGGCCTGCAGGTTGTCCTCACCTGGACCTGGTGAGTGGGGTTGTCACCTATGCCTCACCCATACCTGGTGACACAGGTCCCCACATGCGCATCACTTGGAACTGGTGAATCTGGTCCTTACCTGGTCCTCACCTGGAACTGCTAAGTCTGGTCACCACCTGGGAATCACCTGGACCTGGTGAATCTGATTCCAATCTCTGCCTCACCCAGTCCTGGTGAATTAGTTCCCCACCCGGACCTGATTGCTTTGGACTCCTTCTTGGCCTCACCTGGAATTGGTGACTCTGATACTAACTTGGCCTCACCAAGATCTGGTGACTCTGGTCCTCACATGTGGACCTTTATGACCTGGATACTCTGTTCCACACCTGAGCCTCTCCTGGATATGATGACTCTGGATCCCCTCTGGGCCTCAGCCTCACATTTTGACTGTGGTCCCCATATGGATGTCACCTAGACCAGGTGAATCTGGTACCCCTCTAGGCCTCAAATAGACCTGGTAAATCTGTTCCTCAACTGGGTCTCACAGGGATCTAGTGAACATTCTCCCCACCTGCGCCTCATCTGGACCTGGTGACTCTGGTTCTTCCTGGGCATCATCGGGACATGGTTACTCTATTCCTCACTGGGACTGACCTAATCCTGGTAACTCTGGTCCTGATTTTGGCCTCTTCTGTACCAGGTGACTCTGGCTACACCTGGGCCTCACATGGACCTGGTGACTCTCGTTCCCACATGAACCACACGTCGACCTGGTGACTGTGGTGTTCTTGTAGTCACTATTACTTGGTGACTCCGTTCCCCACTAGAGCCTCACCTGGATCTGGTGACTCTGTCCTGCAAGTTGGCCTCACCTGGACCTGGTGAGTGGGGATTCCACCTGGGCCTCACCCATACCTGGTACCTCAAGTCCCCACGTGGGCCTCTTGGACCTGGTGAATCTGGTCCTTACCTGGTTTTCCCAGACCCGGGGACTCTGGTCACCAACTGGGCCTCACCTGGACCTGGTGAATCTGGTCCCCATCTGGGCCTCACCCAGTCCTAGTGACTTTGTTCTCCACCTGGACATGATTGCTGTGGACTCTTTCTTGGCCTCACCTGGAACTGGTGACTCTGATCCTATCTGCGCGTCACCCAGACCTGGTGACTTTGGTCCTCACCTGGGCATCATTGGTACCTGGTGACTCTGTTCCACACATGAGCCTCACCTGGACATGATGACTCTGGAACCCCTCTGGCCCTCACCCTGACCTGGTGACTCTGGTCCCCATCTGGATATCACCTGGACCAGGTGGTTCTGGTACCCCTCTAGGCCTCAACCAGATCTGGTGACTCTGGTCCTCAACTGGGCCTCACCTGGACTTAGTGAATATGCTCCATCTTGGCCTCATTTGGACCTGGTACATCTGGTTCCTACATGGGCATCATCGGGACACGGTTCGTCTGCATGGCCTCTCCTGGGCCTGGTGAGTGTGGTTGCCACCTGTGTCTCACCCATACCTGGGGACACAGGTCCCCTCGTGGGCCTCGTGGACCTGGTGAATCTGGTCCTTATCTGGTCGTCTCCCATCCCCGGGGACTCTGGTCACCACCAGGGCCTCACCTGGACCTGGTGAATCTGTTCCCAATCTGGGCCTCACCAGTCGTGGTGACTTTGTTCCCAACCTGGACCTGATTGCTGTGGACTCCTTCTTGGCCTCACCTGGAACTGGTGACTCTGATCCTAACTGGACCTCACACAGATCTGGTGACTCTGGTCCTCACCTCTGGACCATTATGACCTGGATACTCTGTTCACCTTTGAGCCTCACCTAGACATGATAACTTTGCTCCACACTTGGGCCTCAACTGGTCCTGATGACTCTGGTCCCCCTCCTAGGCCTCATTCTGGACCTGGTGTCTGTCGTCCCCACATGGGTCTCACCTGGACCTGGTGAATCTCGTTCCCACATGAATCACACCTGGACCTGGTGACTGTGGTGTTCTTGTAGACTCATTTTTACCTGCTGTCTCTGGTGCCCAGTAGGGACTCACGTGGATCTGTTGACTTTGGCATGCAGGTTGGCCTCAACTGGACCTGGTGAGTGGGGTTGAGAACTGGGCCTCACCCATACCTGGTAACTCAGGTCCCCTCGTGGGCCTCTTGAACCTGGTGAATCTGGTCCTTACCTGGTGGTCTCCCAGACCCGGAGAATCTGGTCACCACCTGGGCCTCACCTGGATCTGGTAAATCCGATCCCCATCTGGGCCTCACCCAGTCCTGGTGACTTTTTCCCCACCTGGACCTGATTGCTTTGGACTCCTTCTTGGCCTCACCTGGAACTGGTGACTTTGACACTAACTGAGCCTCGCCCAGATCTGGTGACTCTGGTCCTCACCTGTGGACCATTATGACCTGGATACTCTTTTCCACACCTGAACCTCACCTGGACATGATGACTCTGGATCCCCTCTGGGCCTCAGCCTGACATGTTGAGTCTGGTCCCCATCTGGATGGCACCTAGACCAGGTCAATCTGATACCCCTCTAGGCCTCAACTTGACCTGGTGACTCTGACCCTCAACTGGGCCTCAACGGGACCTAAGGAACATGCTTCCCACCTGTGACTCATCTGGACCTGGTGACTCTGGTTCTACCTGGGCATCTTCGCGACATGGTTACTCTATTCCCCACTGGGACTGACCTCATCCTGGTAACTCTGGTCCTGACTTTGGCCTCATCTGTACCAGGTGACTCTGGTTCCACCCGGGCCTCTCCTGTAACTGATAACTCTGATCCTAAGCATGACGTCACCTGACCTGGTGACTGTGGTTTCCATCGGGACCTCACCTGGACCTCATGTCTCTAGTCCCACCTGGGCCTCACCAGGACCTGGCGTCTCTGGTTACCACCTGGGTAGCATCAGGATATGGTTACACTGTTCACTAACAGTGACCCAGCCGGACGTATTAACTCTGGTCTTCACTTGCGCCACACCTGAACTTGGTGACACTGGTTCCCACCTGGGTCTCACCTGGACATGGTGAGTCGGATCCACAAATGGTCCTCACCTGTAACTGGTGATTCTCGTTCCCACATGGATATCATGTGGACCTGGTGGCTGCAGTGTTTCTAGCTTCTCATATACCTCTTGACTCTGGTCCCCACCAGGGCCTCACCGGGATCTGGTGAGTGTGGTTGCCACCTGCACCTCACCTGGACCTGGCGATTCTGGTCTACACCTGAGACTACCCTGGATCTGTTGACTGTGGTCCCCACCTGGGCTTCACCTGGATTTCGGGACTCCGGTCCCCATCTGTGCCTCACCTGGCCCTGTTGACCATGGTCCTCAACTGGGCAAAATTGGAACCCGGTGACTGTTCCACATCTGGACCTCACCTGGACGACATGACTCTGGTCCGCCTCTGGGTCTCACCGTGCCCTCGTGACTGTGAACCCCACTTTGGCCTGACTTGGACCTGCTGACCCTGGTTGCCACCTGCGCCTGACCTCGAACTGTTGACTCTGGTTCATTCAAGGGCCTCCCCTGTACCTGGTGATCCTGGTCCCCACCTGGGCCTCACCTGGACGAGGTGACGCTTGTCACCACCGGGGCCTCACCGGGACCTGCTTACTGTGTTCCACACCTGGGCCTCAAGTAGACCTGTTTTCCATGGTCCCCAAGCCGTCCTCACATGGAACTGTTGCCTCTGATCCCCACCGGGGCCTCACGTGTACCTGGTATCTCTGGTCCTCACGTGGGCCTCATCTGGACCTAGTGACTCTGGTCCCCACCTGGGCTTCACCTGTATCTGGTGACTCTGGTCCCCACCTGGACATCATCAGGACATGGTTCCACTGCAAGGGCGGCAGGTTGGCCTCACCTGGACCAGGTAACTCTGGTTCCTACCTGGGCATCATCGGTAAACCGTTCCTCTGCATTGCCTACAGGTTGGCCACACTTGGACCTGTTGAGTGGGGTTGACACCTGGGTCTCACCCATACCTGGTGACACAGGTCCCCACGTGGGCCTCAATTCGACCTGGTGAATCTGGTCCTTACCTGGTCCTCACCCGGAACTGGTAACTCTGATCACCACCTGGGCCTCACCTGGGCCTGGAGAATCTGGTCCCCATCTGGGCCTCACCCAGTCCTGTTGACTTTGTTACCCACCTGGCCCTGATTGCTGTGGACCCCTTCTTGTCCTCACCTGGAACTTGTGACTCTGATCCTAACTGGGCCTCACCCAGATCTGGTGACTCTGGTACTCACCTGTGGACCATTATGACCTGGATACTCTGTTCCACACCTGAGCCTCACCTGGACATGATGACTCTGGATCCCCTCTGGGCCTCAGCCTGACATGGGGACTCTGGTCCCCATCTGGATGTCACCCAAACCAGGTGGATCTGGTACCCCTCAAGGCCTCAACTTGACCTGGTGACTCTGGTCCTCAATTGGGCCTCACCTGGGCCTAGTGAATATGCTTAATCTGGGCATCAGTTGGACTTGGTGACTCTCGTTCCTACCTTGGCATCATCGGGACATGCATCCACTGCATGGCCTGCAGGTTGGCCTCAGCTGGACCTTGTAACTCTGGTCCCTACCTGGGCATCACCGGGACAAGTTTCCTCTGCGTGGCCTCCAGGTTGGCCTCACCTGGCCCTAGTGATTGGGGTTGCCACCTGGGGCTCACCCATACCTGGTGACACAGGTCCCCACGTGGGCCTCACTTTGACCTGGTGAATCTGGTCCTTTCCTGGTCCTCACCCGGACCTGGTAACCCTGGTCACCACCTGGGAATCACCTGGACCTGGTGAATCTGGTCCCCCTCTGGGCCTCACCTAGTCTTGTTGACTTTCTTCCCCACCTGGACCTGATTGCTGTGGACTCCTCTTGGCCTCAACTGGATCTGGTGACTCTGATCCTAACTGGGCCTCACCCAGATCTGGTGACTCAGTCCTCACATGTGGACCGTTATGACCTGGATACTCTGTTCCACACCTGAGCCTCACCTGGACATGATGACTCTGGAACCTCTCTGGTCCTCACCCTGACCTGGTGACTCTGGTCCCCATCCGGATGTCACATAGACTAGGTGAATCAGGTAACCCTCTGGGCCTCAACTTGACCTGGTGTCTCTGGTCCTGACCTGGGCCTCACGGGTACCTAGTGAACATGTTCCCAAACTTGCGCCTCATCTGGACCTGGTGACTGGTTCTACCTGGGCATCATCGAGACATGGTTACTCTATTCCCCACTGGGACTGACCTGATCCTGGTAACTCTGGTCCTGACTTTGGCATCTTCTCTACCAGGTGACTCTGGCTCCACCTGGGCCTCACCAGTAACTGGTGACTCTGATCCTAAGCATGGCCTCACCTGACCTGGTGTCTATGGTTTCCATCGGTACCTCACCTGGTCCTCATGTCTCTGGTCCAAATGGGACTCACCAGGACCTTGTATCTGGTACCCACCTGAGTAGCATCAGGATATGGTTACACTGTTCACTAACAGTGACCCGGCCGGACCTATTAACTCTCGTCGTCACCTTGTCCACACTTGGACATGGTGACACTGGTTCCCACCAGGGTCTCACCTGGACATGGTGACTCGGATCCCCACCTGGTCCTCACCTGTAACTTGTAATTCTCGTTCCCACATGGACATCATGTGGACCTGGTGGCTGCAGTGTTTCTAGCTTCTCATGTACCTCGTGACTCTGGTCCCCACCAGGGCCTCACCGGGACTTGGTGAGTGTGGTTGCCACCTGCACCTCACCAGGACCTCTTGATTCTGGTCTCCACCTGAGAGTACCCTGGATCTGGTGACTGTGGTCCCCACAAGGGCTTCAACTGAATTTGGGGACTCCAGTCCCCATCTGGGCCTCACCTGGCCCTGTTGAACATGGTCCTCAACTGGGCATAATTGGGACCCAGAGACTGTGTTCCACAACTGGACCTCACCTGGACCAGGTGACTCTGGTCCCCCTCTGGGTCTCAACATACCCTAGTGACTGTCAACCACACTTTGGCCTGACATGAACCTGCTGACCCCGGTTGCCACCAGCGATTGACCTCGAACAGTTGACTCTGATTCTTTCAAGGGCCTCCCCTGTACCTGGTGATCATGGTCCCCACTTGGGCCTCACCTGGACGTGGTGACTCTTGTCACCACCGGAGCTCACATGGACCTGGTTACTGTGTTCCACCTGGGCCTCAGGTAGACCTGTTGACCATGGTCCCCAAGCAGGCCTCACATGGACCTGTTGCCTCTGATCCCCACCAGGGCCTCACGTGTACCTGGTAACTCTGGCCCTCACCTAGGCTTCATCTGGACCTAGTGACTCTGGTCCCTACCTGGGCTTCACCTGGATCTGGTGACTCTGGTCCCCACCTGGAATTCACCTGAATCTGGTGACTCTGGTCCCCAGCTGGACCTCTCCTGGACCTGGTGACTCTCTTTCCAACATGGAGCTCACCTGGATCTGGTGACTCTGGTACTCAGTTTGGCCTCACCTGGACCTGGTGTCTCTTGTCCCCACTTTGACCTAACTCAGAACTGCTGAATCTTGCCCCACGTAGGCCGCAACCACACCTGGTGACTCTTGTCCCCAGCTATGCCTCAATTCGACCTGATGAATCTGGTCCTCACGTGGGCCTCACATGGACCTGGGACTCACCTGGATAGAGTGTCTTTGGTTCCCACATGGGGCTCACCTGATACTGTTGACTGTGGTCTTATTCTATGCCTCACCAGGACCTAGTGATTCTGTTCCCCATCTGGGACTCCATGGCCCTAGTGACTCTGTTCCTCACCCAGTCATCATTGGTACCTGGATACTCTATTCGACAACTGGGCCTCACTTTGTCCAGGGACCTCTGGTCCCATTCTGGTCCTTAAACTAAACTGGTTACTCTGGTTCCCCCTCTGTGACTCACCCTTACCTGGTGACTCTGGTCACCCCTTGGGCTTCACTTGGGCCTGGTGAATCTTGTCCTTAGCTGGTCCGCACCTGGATCTGCTGACTGGTCGTCACCTGGACCCCACGTGTACTTGGTGAATCCTCTTGCCACCTGCGCCTCACCTGGACCTTGTGACTGTGGTCCCACCTGGACCTCAATTGGATCTGGTGGCTCTGGTTCCCACATGGGGCTCTCCTGGACCTGGTTCTTGTGGTCTCCATCTGGCCTCACCTGGAACACAATGATTGTGATCTATATTTGGGCCTCTCCTGGACCTGTTGACTCTGGTCCTTACCTGGGCATCATTGGGACCTGGATACTCTCTTAAATACCTGGGCCAAACCTTGACCTGGTGACTGTGGCCCACCTGGGCCTCACCTGGACGAAGTGACTGGTTCCCACAGGGACCTCACCTGGACCTGGTGACTCAGGTCCTCATATGGACATCATGGGACCTGGTTTCTCAGTTCCACATCGGGGCCTCACCTGGACCTAGTGATTCTCGTCCCATTATGGTCCTCACCCTGACGTGGTGACTCTGGTCCCCACCTGGATATCACCAGAACCGGGTGACGCTGGTCCCCCTCTGGGACTCACCCGGAGCTGGGGACACTGGTCCTCCACTGGGCCTCAACACGACCTGGTGAATCTACTCCTCACTTAGGCCTCGTCTGGACCTTGTGACTCTTTTCCCACCTGGCATCAATGGGACATGATTAGTCTGTTCCCCACCTGGGCCTCACCTGGACATGAGAACTTTGCTCCACACTTTGGCCTCAACTGGTCCTGATGACTCTGGTCACCCGACCTAGGCGTCAATCTGGAACTGATTGCTGTGGACTTCTTCTTAGCCTCAACTGGAACTGGTGACTCTGATCCAGATTGAAGATCCCCAATCTGGGCCTCACCTGGCCTTGTCAACCATGGTCCTTAACTGTCAAAATTGGGACCCGGTGACTGTGTTCCACCCCTGGACCTCACTTGGACCAGGTGACTCTGGTCCCCCTCTGAGTCTCACCGTGCCCTAGTGACTGTGAACCCCACTTTGGCCTGACTTGGACCTGCTGACCCTGGTTGACACCTGCGCCTGACCTCGAACTGTTGACTGGTTCATTCAAGGGCTTCCCCTGTACATGGTGGTCCTGGTCCCCCCCTGTGACTCACCTGGACGTGGTGACCCTTGTCACCACCGGGGACTCACCGGGACCTGGTTACTGTGTTCCACACCTGGGCCTCAATTAGACCTGTTGACCATGGTACCGAAGCCGGCCTCATATGGACCTGTTGCCTCTGATTCCCACCGGGGCTTCACGTGTACCTGGTAAACTGGTCCTCACTTGGGCTCATCTGGACCTAGTGATTCTGGTCCCCACCTTGGCTTCACCTGGATCTGGTGACTCTGGTCCTCAGTTTGGCCTCACCTGTACCTGGTGACTCAGGTCCTCATTTGGGCATTATGGGACCTTTTTTCTCAGTTCCACATCGGGGCCTCACCTAAAACTAGTGATTCTCGTCCCACTCTGGGCCTCACGCTGACGTGGTGAGTCTTATCCCCACCTGGAGATCACCAGAACCGGGTGACTCTGGTCCCCCTCTGGGACTCACCCGGAGCTGGGGACACTGGTGCTCAACTGGGCCTCAACAGGACCTGGTGAATCTAGTCCTCACTTAGGCCTCATCTGTACCTTGTGACTCTTTTCCCACCTGGCATCAATGGGACATGGTTACTCTGTTCCCCACCTAGACATCACCTGGACATGATAACTTTGCTCCACACTTTGGCCTCAACTTGTCCTGATCAATTTGTTCCCCCCACCTAGGCCTCAATCTGACCTGGTGACTATGGTCCCCACCTGGGTCTCACCTGGACCTGGTGACTCTTGTTCCCACATGAACCACACCTGGACCTGGTGAATGTGGTTTTCTTGTAGACTCACATTTACCTGGTGACTCCGGTCCCCACTAGGGCCTCACCTGGATCTGGTGACTCTGGCCTGCAAGTTGGCCTCACCTGGACTTGGTGAGTGGGGTTGCCACCTGGGCCTCACCCATACCTGGTGACTCAGTTTCACACGTGGGCCTCTTGGACCTGGTGAATCTCGTCCTTACCTGGTCCTCTCCCAGACCCGGGGACTCTGGTCACCACTTCGCCTCACCTGGACCTGGTGAATCTGGTCCCCATCTGGGCCTCACCCAGTCCTGGTGGCTTTGTTCCCCACCTGGACCTGATTGCTGTGGACTCTCTCTTGGCCTCACCTGGAACTGGTGACTCTGATCCTATCTGAGCGTCACCAAGACCTTGTGACTCTGGTCCTCACCTGGGCTTCATTGGTACCTGGTGACTCTGTTCCACACCTGAGCCTCACCTGGACATGATGACTCTGGAACCTCTCTGGGCCTCACCCTGACCTGGTGACTCTTGTCCCCATCTGGATGTCAACTGGACCAGGTGATTCTTGTACCCCTCTAATACTCAACCAGATCTGGTGACTCTGGACCTCAACTGGGCCTCACCTGGACCTAGTGAATATGCTCCAACTGGGCCTCATTTGGATCTGGTGACTCTGGTCACTTCCTGGGCATCATCGGGACATGGTTCAGCTGCATGGCCTTCAGGTTGGCCTCACCTGGACCTGGTAACTCTGGTCCCTACCTGGGCGTCATCGGGACATGGTTCCTCTACATGGCCTGCAGGTTGGCCTCACCTGGACCTGGTGAGTGGGGTTGGCACCTGGGCCTCACCCATACATGGTGACACAGGTCCCCGTGGGCCCAGTATGACCTGGTGAATCTCGTCCTTACCTGGTCCTCACCCGCACCTGGTAACCCTGATCACCACATGGGAATCACATGGACCTGGTGAATCTGGTCCCCATCTGGGCCTCACCCAGTCCTGGTGACTTTGTTCCCCTCTGGATCTGATTGCTATGGACTCCTTCTTGGACTCAACTGGAACTGGTGACTCTGATCCAAACTGGGCCTCACCCAGATCTGGTGACTCTGGTCCTCACCTGTGGACCATTATGACCTGGATACTCTGTTCCACACCTGAGCCTCACCTGGACATGATGACTCCGGATCCCCTCTGGGCCTCACCCTGACATGGTGACTCTGGTCCCCATCTGGATGTCACCTAGACTAGGTGAATCTGGTACGCCTCTAGGGCTCAAATAGACCTGGTGACACTGGTCCTCAACTGGGTGTCACCGAGACCTAGTGAATATGCTCCCCACCTGCGCCTCATCTGTACCTGGTGACGCTGGGTCTACCTGGGCATCATCGGGACATGGTTACTCTGTTTCCCACTGGGACTGACCTGATCCTGGTAACTCTGGTCCTTACTTTGGCCTCTTCTGTACCAGGTGACTCTGGCTCCACCTGGGCCTCACCTGTAACTAGTGACTCTGATCCAAAGCATGGCCTCTCCTGACCTGGTGACTGTGGTTCCCATAGGGACCTCACCTGGACTTCATGTCTCTGGTCCCACCTGGGCCTCACCAGGACCTTGTGTCTCTGGTACACACCTGGGTAGCATCACGATATGGTTACACTGTTCACTAACAGTGACCCAGCCGGACCTATTAACTCTGGTCTTCACCTGGGCCACACCTGGACATGGTGACACTCGTTCCCACCTGGGTCTCACCTGGAAATGGTGAGTCAGATACCCACCTGGTCCTAACCTATAACTGTTGATTCTCGTTCCCACATGGACATCATGTGGACCTGGTGGCTGCGGTGTTTCTAGTTTGTCATGTACCTTGTGACACTGGTCCCCACCAGGGCCTCACCGGGACCTGGTGAGTGTGGTTGCCACCTGCACCTCACCTGGACCTGGTGATTCTGGTCTTCACATGAGAGTACCCTGGATCTGGTGACTGTGGTCCCCACCTGGGTTTCACCCGGATTTGGGGACTCTCGTCCCCATGTGAGGCTCACCAGGCCCTGTTGACCATGGTCCTCAACTGGGCAAAATTGGGACGCGGTGACTGTGTTCCACAACTGGACCTCACCTGGACCACGTGACTCTGGTGCCCCTCTGGGTCTCACCATTCCCTAGTGACTGTGAACCCCACTTTCCCCTGACTTAGACCTGCTGGCCCTGGTTGAAACCTGCGCCTGAACTCGAACTGTTGACTCTGGATCTTTCAAGGGCCTCCCCTGTACCTGGTGATCCTGGTCCGAACCTGGGCCTCACCTGGACGTGGTGACTCTTGTCACCATGGGGACTCACCTGGACCTGCTTACTGTGTTCCACACCTGGGCCTCAAGTAGACCTGTTGACCATGGTCCCCTAGCCGGCCTCACAAGGACCTGTTGCCTCTGATCCCCACCGAGGCCACACGTGTACCTTGTAACTCTGGTCCTCACCTGGGCCTCATCTGGACCTAGAGACTCTGGTCCCCACCTGGGCTTCACCTGGATCTGGAGACTCTGGTCCCCATCTGGACTTCACCTGGATCTGGTGACTCTGGTCCCAATCTGGACCTCTCCTGGACTTGGTGTCTCTCTTGCCCACTTTGACCTAACTCAGAACTGCTGAATCTTGCCCCACCTATTACGCACCCAGACCTGGTGACTCTTGTCCCTAGCTATTCCTCAATTCGACCTGATGAATCTGGTCCTCACGTGGACCTCACATTCACCTGGGACTCAGCTGGAAAGAGTGGCTCTGGTTCCCACTAGGGGCTCACCTGATACTGCTGAATGTGGTCTTATTCTATGCCTCACCAGAACCTAGTGATTCTGTTCCCCATCTGGGCCTGCATGGCCTTAGTGACTCTGGTCCTCACTCAGGCATCATTGGGACCTGGATACTCTATTCCACACCTGGGCCTCACTTTTACCAGGAAGCGCTGGTCCCATTCTGGGCCTCAAACTAAACTGGATACTCTGGTTCCCCCTCTTAACCTCACCCTTACCTGGTGACTCTGGTCACCCCTTGGGCCTCCCCTGGGCCTGGTGACTCTGGCCTGCAGGTTGGCCTCACCTGGACTTGATTAGTGGGATGCCACCTGGGCCTCACCCATACCTGGTGACTCATGTCCCCACATGGGCCTCTTGGACCTGGTGAATCTGGCCCTTACCTGGACTTCTCCCAGACCCGGGGAATCTGGTCACAACATGGGCCTCACCTGGACCTGGTGAATCTGGTCCCCATCTGGGCCTAACCCAGTCCTGGTGACTATGTTCCCCAACTGGACCTGATTGCTCTGGACTCTTTCTTGCCCTCACTTTGAACTGGTGACTCTGATCCTATTACCTAGTCCTCACCCGGAACTGGTAAATCTGGTCACCACCTGGGCATCAACTAGTCCTGGTGACTTTGTTCCCCACGTGGACCTGATTGCTGTGGACACCTTCTTGGCCTCACCTGGAAGTGGTAACTCTGATCACAACTGGGCCTCTCCCAGATCTGGTGACTCTGGTCCTCACCTGGGCCTCATCTGGACCTAGTGACTCTGGTCCCCACCTGGGCTTCACCTGGATCTGGTGACTCTGGTCCCCACCTGGATTTCACCTGGAACTGGTGACTCTGGTCCATACCTGAACCTCTCCTGGACCTGGTGACTCTGGTCCTCACCTGGGCCTCATCTGGACCTAGTGACTCTGGTCCCCACCTGGGAATCACCTGGACCGTGTGAATCTGGTCCCCATCTGGGCCTCCCCCAGTCCTGGTGACTTTGTTCCCCACCTGGACCTGATTGCTGTGGACTCCTTCTTGGCCTCACCTGGAACTGGTGACTCTCATCCTAACTGGGCCTAGCTCAATCTCCTGACTCTGGTCCTCCCCTGTGGACCACTATGAACAGGATACTCTGTACCACACCTGAGCCTCACCTGGACATGATGACTCTGGATCCACTCTGGGCCTCACCCTGACGTGGTAACTCTGGTCCCCATGTCGATGTCACCTAGACCAGGTGAATCTCGTACCCCTCTAGGCCTCCACTAGACCTGGTGACTCTGGTTCTCACCTGGGCCTCACCGGGACCTAGGGAATATTCTCCCCAACTGTGCTTCATTTGGACCTGGTGACTCTGGTTCTACCTGGGCATCATTGGGACATGGATAGTGTATTCCCCACTGGGACTGACCTGATCCTGGTAACTCTGGTCCTTATTTGGCCTCTTCTTTACCAGGTGACTCTGGATCCACCTTGGGTTCACCGGTAACTGATGACTCTTTTCCTAAGCATGGCCTCACCTGACCTGGTGACTGTGGTTCCCATCGGGACCTCACCTGGACCTCATGTCTCTGGTCCCAAGTGGGCCTCACCAGGACCTGGTGTCTCTGATACCCACCTTGGTAGCATCAGGATACGGTTACACTGTTCACTAACAGTGACCTAGCCGGACCTATTATCTCTGGTCTTCACCTGGGCCACACCTGGACATGTTGACACTGGTTCCCACCTCGGTCTCACCTGGACATGCTGAGTCGGATCCACAACTGGTCCTCCCCTGTAACTGGTGATTCTCGTTCCCACATGGACATCATGTGGACCTGGTGGCCGCAGTGTTTCTAGCTTCTCATGTACCTCGTGACTCTGGTCCCCACCAGGGACTCACAGGGCCCTGGTGAGTGTGGTTGCCACCTGCACCTCAAGTGGACCTGGTCATTCTGGTCTGCACCTGAGACTACCCTGGATCTGGAGACTGTGGTCCCCACCTGGGCTTCACCCGCTTTGGGGACTCCGGTCTCCTTCTGGGCCTCACCTGGCCCTGTTGACCATGGTCCTCAACTGGGCAAAATTGGGACCCGGTGACTGTGTTCCACTACTGGACCTCACCTGGACCAGGTGATTCTGATCTACCTCTGGGTCTCACCGTACCCTAGTGACTGTGAACCCCACTTTGGCCTGACTTGGACCTGCTGACCCTGGTTGCCACCTGCGCTGATCTCGAACTGTTGACTCTGGTAATTTCAAGGGCCTACCCTGAATCTTGTGATCCTGGTCCCCACCTGGGCCTCACCTGGACGTGGTGACTTATGTCAAAACCGCGTACTCACCTGTACCTGCTTACTGTGTTCCACATCTGGGCCTCAAGTAGACTTGTTGACCATGGTCCCCAAGCCGGACTCACATGGACCTGTTGCCTCTGATCCCCACCGGGGCCTCACGTGCACCTGGTAACTCTGGTCCGCATTTGGATCTGGTGACTGGTCGCCACCTGGGCCTCACCTGGACTTGGTGAATCCTGTTGCCACCAGCGCCTCACCTGGACCTTGTGACTGTGGTCCCACCTGGACCTCACCTGGATCTGGTGGCTCTGGTTCCCATATGGGGCTCTCCTGGACCTGGTTCCTGTGGTCTCCATCTGGCCTCACCTGGAACACAATGACTCTGATCCATATTTGGGCCTCTCCTGGATCTGTTGACACTGGTCCTTACCTGGGCAACATTGGGACCTGGATACTCTCTTATATACCTGGGCCTCACCTGGACCTGGTGACTGTGTTCCCACCTGGGCCTCACCTGGACGAGGTGACTGGCTCCCACAGGGACCTCACCTCGACCTGGTGATTCAGGTCCTTATATGGGAATCATGGGACCTGGGTTCTCAGTTACACATCGGGGCCTCACCTGGACCTAGTGATTCTCGTCCCCCTCTGGGCCTCACCCTGACGTGGTGACTCAGGTCCCCACCTGGATATCACCAGAACCGGGTCACTCTGGTCCCCCTCTGGGACTCTCCCGGAGCTGGGGACACTGGTCCTCAACTGGGCCTCAACAGGACCTGGTGAATCTACTCCTCACTAAGGCCTCGTCTGGACCTTGTGACTCTTTTCCCACCTGGCATCTTTGGGACATGGTTACTCTGTTCCCCACCTGGGCCTCACATGGACATGATAACTTTGCTCCACACTTTGGCCTCAACTGGTCCTGATGACTCTGGTCCCCCGACCTAGGCCTCAATCTGGACCTGGTGACTGTGGTCCCCACATGGGTCTCACCTGGACCTGGTGACTCTCGTTCCCACATGAACCACACCAGGATCCGATGACTGTGTTGTTCTTGTAGAATCACTTTTAACTGGTGACTCCAGTCCCCACTCGGTCCTCACGTGGATTGGGTGACTTGGCCTGGAGGTTGGCCTCACATGGACCTGGTTAGTGGGGATGCCACTTGGGACTCACCCATACGTGGTGACTCAGGTCTCCACGTGGGCCTCCTGGACCTGGTGAATCTGGTCCTTACCTGGTCCTCTCCCAGACCCGGGGACTCTGGTCACCACCTGGGCCTCACCTCGACCTGGTGAATCCGACCCCATCTTGGCCTCACTCAGTCCTGGTGACTTTGTTCCCCACCTTGACCTGATTGCTGTGGACTCTTTCATGGCCTCACCTGGACATGGGGACTCTGATCCTATCTGCGTGCACCCAGACCTGGTGACTCTGGTCCTCACCTGGGCCTCATTGGTATCTGGTGACTCTGTTCCACACCTGAGCCTTACCTGGACATGAGGCTCTGGCCTCTGGAACCACTCTGGGCCTAACCCTGACCTGGTGACTCTGGTCTCCATCTGGATGTCACATGGACCAGGCGATTCTGGTACTCCTCTAGGCCTGAACCAGTTCTGGTGACTCTGGTCCTCAACTGGGCCTCACCTGGACCTATTGAATATGCTCCATCTGGGCCTCATTTGGACCTGGTGACTCTGGTCCCTACCTGGGCATCATCGGGACATGGATCCACTGCATGGCCTGCAGGTTGGCCTCAGCTGTACCTGCTAACTCTGGTCCCTACCTTGGCATCACCGGTACACGTTTCCTCTGCATGGCCTCCAGGTTGGCCTCACCTGGACCTAGAGACTGGGGTTGCCACCTGGGGCTCACCCATACCTGGTGACACAGGTCCCCACGTGGGCCTCACTTGGACCTGGTGAATCTGGTCCTTATGGTCCTCACCCGGACCTGGTAATCCTGGTCACCACATGGGAATCATCTGGACAGGGTGAATCTGGTCCCCATCTGGGCCTCAACAGTCCTGTTGACTTTCTTCCCCACCTGGACCTGATTGCTGTGCACTCCTTCTTGGCCTCAACTGGAACTGGTGACTCTGATCCTAACTGAGCCTCAACCAGATCTGGTGACTCTGGTCCTCACCTGTGGACCATTATGACCTGGATACTTTGTTACACACCTGAGCCTCACCTGGACATGATGACTCTGGATCCCCTCTGGGCCTCAGCCTGACATGGTGACTCTGGTCCGCATCTGGATGCCACCTAGACCAGGTGAATCTCGTACCCCTCTAGGCCTCAACTAGACCTGGTGACTCTGGTCCTCAACAAGGCCTCAACGAGACCTAGTGAATATGCTCCCCACCTGCGCCTCAACTGGACCTGGTGACGCTGGTTCTATCTGGGCATCATCGGGACATGGTTACTCTGTTCCCCTCTGGGACTGACCTGATCCTGGTAACTCTGGTCCTGACTTTGGCCTCTCTGTACCAGGTGATTCTGGCTCTAACTGGGCCTCACCTGTAACTGGTGACTCTGATTCTAAGCATGGCCTCACCTGACCTGGTGTTTGTGGTTCCCATAGGGATCTCACCTGGACCTCATGTCTCTGGTCCCTCCTGGGCCTCACCAGGGCCTGGTGTCTCTGGTACCCACCTGGTTAGCATCAGGATATGGTTACACTGTTCACTAACAGTGACCCAGCCGGACCTATTAACTCTGGTCTTCACCTGGGCCACACCTGGACATGGTGTCACTGTTTCCCACCTGGGTCTCACCTGGATATGGTGAGTCGGATCCCCACATGGTCCTCACCTGTAACTGGTGATTCTCGTTCCCACATGGATATCATGTGGGCCTGTTGGCCGCAGTGTTTCTAGCATCTTTTTTTTTAATTTTTATTATTTATGATAGTCACAGAGAGAGAGAGAGGCAGAGACACAGACAGAGGGAGAAGCAGGAACCATGCACCGGGAGCCCGACGTGGGATTCGATCCCGGGTCTCCATGATCGCTCCCGGGGCCTAAGGCAGGCGCCAAACCGCTGCGCCACCCAGGGATCCCATCTGTTTGTAGCTTCTCATGTACCTCGTGACTCTGGTCCCCACCAGTGCCTTACCGGGACCGGGTGAGTTTGGTTGCCACCTGCACCACACCTGGACCTGGTGATTCTGGTCTGCACCTGAGACTACCCTGGATCTGGTGACTGTGGTCCCCACCTGGGTTTCACCTAGCCCTGTTGACCATGGTCCTCATCACGGAAAAATTGCACCCGGTGACTGTATTCCACACCTGGACCTCACCTGGAGCAGGTGACTCTGTTCCCCCTGTGGGTCTCACCGTGCTCTAGTGACTGTGAACCTCACTTTGGCCTGACTTGGACCTGCTGACCCTGGTTGCCACCTGCGCGTTACCTCGAACTGTTGACTCTGGTTGTTTCAAGGGCCTCCCCTGTACCTGGTGATCCTGGTTCCCACCTGGTCCTCACCTGGGCCTGGTGACTCTTGTCACCACCGGGGACTCACTTGGACCTGGTTACAGTGTTCCACACTGGGCCTCAAGTAGAACTGTTGACCATGGTCCCAAGCCTGCCTCACATGGACCAGTTGCCTCTGATACCTACCAGCGCCTCACGTGTACCTGGTAACTCTGGTCCTCACCTGGGCCTCATCAGGACCTAGTGACTCTGGTCCCCACCTGGGCTTCACCTGGATCTGGTGACTCTGGTCCCCACCTGTACCTCTCCTCGACCTGGTGACTCTCTTTCCAACATGGGCCTCACCTGGATCTGGTGACTCTGGTCCTCAGTTTGGCCTCACCTGGACCTGGTGTCTCTCGTCCCCACTTTGACCTAACTCAGAACTGCTGAATCTTGCCCCACCTAGGCCGCACCCAGACATGGTGACCCTTGTCCCCAGCTATGCCTCAATTCGACCTGATGAATCTGGTCCTCACGTGGGCCTCACATGGACCTGGGACTCAGCTGGATAGAGTGGCTCTGGTTCCCACAAAGGGCTCATCTGATACTGGTGACTGGGGTCTTTTTCTATGCCTCTCCAGGACCTAGTGATTCTGTTCCCCTTCTGGGCCTGCATGGCCCTAGTGACTCTGGTCCTCACCCAGGCATCATTGGGACCTGGATACTCTATTCCACACCTGGGACTCACTTTGACCAGGGACCTCTGGTCCCATTCTGGGCCTCAAACTAAACTGGTTACTCTGGTTCCCCCTCTGGGACTCACCCTTACCTGGTGAATCTGGTCACGCCTTGGGCTTCACTTTGGCCTGGTGAATCTGGTCCTTAGCTGGTACTCACCTGGATCTGGTGACTGGTCGCCACCTGGGCCTCACCTGGACCTGGTGAATCTCTTCCCCATCTGGGCCTCACCCAGTCCTGGTGACTTTGTTCCCCACCTGGACCTGATTGCTTTGGACACTTTCTTGGCCTCAACTGGAACTGGTGATTCTCGTTCCCACATGTACATCATGTGGACCTGGTGGCTGCGGTGTTTCTAGCTTCTCATGTACCTCGTGATTCCGGTCCCCACCAGGGCCTCAAAGGGACCTGGTGAGTTTGGTTGCCACCTGCACCACACCTGGAACTGATGATTCTGGTCTGCACCTGAGACTACCCTGGATCTGGTGACTGTGGTCCTCACCTGGGCTTCACCCGGATTTGGGGACTCCGGTCCCCATCCGGGCCTCAACTGTACCTGTTGACCATGGTCCTCAACTGGGCAAAATTGGGACCCGGTGACTGTGTTCCACAACTGGACCTCTCCTGGACCACATGACTCTGGTCCCCCTCTGGGTCTCACCGTGCCTTCATGACTCTGAACCCCACTTTGGCCTGACTTGGACCTGCTGACTCTGGTTGCTACCTGCGCCTGACCTCGAACTGTTGACTCCTGTTCTTTCAAGGGCCTCCCCTGTACCTGGTGATCCTGGTCCCCACCTGGGCCTCACGTGGACGTGGTGACTCTAGTCACCACCGCGGACTCACCTGGACCTGCTTACTGTGTTCCACACCTCGGCCTCAAGTAGACCTGTTGACCATGGTCCCCATGCCGGCCTCACATGGACATGTTGACTCTAATCCCCACCGGGGCCTCACGTGTACCTGGTAACTCTGGTCCTCACCTGGGCCTCATCTGGACCTAGTGACTCTGGTCCCCACCTGGGCTTCACCTGGAACTGGTGGCTCTGGTCCCCACCTGGGTTTCACCTGGAACTGGTGACGCTCTTTCCAAAATGGACTTCACTTGGTGAATCTGGTCCTTAGCTGGTCCACATTTGGATCTGGTGACTGGTCGCCACCTGGGCCTCACCTGGACTTGGTGAATACTGTTGCCATCTGCGCCCCCCCTGGAACTTGTGACTGTGGTCCCACCAGAACCTCACCTGGATCTGGAGGCTCTGGTTCCCATAAGGGGCTCTCCTGGACCTGGTTCTTGTGGTCTCCATCTAGCCTCACCTGGAACACAATGACTCTGATCCATATTTGTGCCTCTCTTGGACCTGTGGACTCTGGTCCTTACCTGGGGATCATTGGGACCTGGATACTCTCTTATATACCTGGGCGTCACCTGGACCTGGTGACTGTGGTCCCACCTGGGCCTCACCTGGATGAGGTGACTGGTTCCCACAGGGACCTCACCTGGACCTGGTGACTCAGGTCCTCAAATCGGCATCATGGGACCTGTTATCTCAGTTCCAAATCGGAGCCTCACCTGGACCTAGTGATTCTCGTCCCCCTCTGGGCCTCACCCTGACCTGTTGACTCTGGTCCTCACCTGGATATCACAAGAACCGGGTGACTCTGGTCCCCCTTTGGGACTCACCCAGAGCTGGGGAGACTGGTACTCAACTGGGCCTCAACACGATCTGGTGAATCTACTCCTCACTTAGGCCTCGTCTGCACCTTGTGACTCTTTTCCCACCTGGCATCAATGGGATATGGTTACTCTGTTCCCCACCTGGGCCTCACTTGGACATGATAACTGTTTTCCGCACTTTGGCCTCAACTGGTCCTGATGACACTGGTCCCCCCACCTAGGCCTCAATCTGGACCTGGTGACTGTGGTCCCCACCTGGGTCTCACCTTGACGTGTTGCCTCTCGTTCCCACATGAACCACACCTGGACCTGGTGACTGTGGTGTCCTTGTAGACGCACATTTACCTGGTGACTCCGTTCCCGTCTAGGGCCTCACCTGGATCTGGTGACTCTGGCCTGCTGGTTGGCTTCACCTGGAATTGGTGAGTGGGGTTGTCACCTGGGCCTCACCCATACCTGGTGACTCAGGTCCCTACGTGGGCCTCTTGGACCTGGTGAATCTAGTACTTACCTGGTCCTCTCCCCGACCCGGGGACTCTGGTCACGACCTGGGCCTCACCTGGACCAGGTGAATCTGTTCCATATCTTGGCCTCACCGAGTCCTGGTGACTTTGTTCCCCACTTGGACCTGATTGCTGTGGACTCTTTTTGCCTCACCTGGAACTGGTGACTCTGATCCTATCTGCAAGTCACCCAGATTGGTGACTCTGGAACTCACCTGGGCATCATTGGTACCTGATTACTCTGTTCCACACCTGAGCCTCACCTGGGCATGATGACTCTGGTACCTCTCTGGGCCTCACCCTGACCTGGTGACTCTGGTCCCCATCTGGATGTCACCTGGACCAGGTGATTCTGGTACCCCTCTAGGCCTCAACCAGATCTGGTGACTCTGGTCCTCAACTGGGCCTCACCTGGACCTAGTGAATATACTCTATGTGGGCCACATTTGGACCTGGTGACTCTGCTCCCTACCTGGGCATCATCGGGAGATGGTTCCACTGCATGGCCTGCAGGTTGGCCTCACCTGGACCTGGTAAATCTGGACCCTACCTGGGCTTCATCGGGACACCGTTCCTCTGCATGACCTGCAGGTTGGCCTCACCTGGACCTGGTGAGTGGGGTTTCCACATGGTCCTCACACATACCTGGTGACATAGGTCCCCAAGTGGGCCTCACTTGGACCTGGTGAATCTGATCCTTACCTGGTCCTCACCCAGAACTGGTAACTCTGGTCACCATCTGGGAATCACCTGTACAGGGTGAATCTGGTCCCCATCTGGGCCTCCCCCAGTCCTGATGACTTTGTTCCCCACCTGGAACTGATTGCTGTGGACTCCTTCTTGGCCTCACCTGGAACTGGTGACACTCATCCTAACTGGGCCTAACTCAATCTGCTGACTCTTGTCCTCCCCTGTGGACCATTATGAACTGGATACTCTGTTCCACACGTGAGCCTCACCTGGACATGATGACTCTGGATCCACTCTGGGCCTCACCCTGACGTGGTGACTCTGGTCCTCATGTGGATGTCACCTAGACCAGGTGAATCTGGTACCCCTCTAGGCCTCCACTAGACCTGGTGACTCTGGTCCTCAACTGGGCCTCACCGGGACCTAGTGAATATGCTCCCCAACTGTGCCTCATCTGGACCTGTTAACTCTGGTTCTACCTGGGCATCATCGGGACATGTTTACTGTATTCCTCCCTGGGACTGACCTGATCCTGGTAACTCTGGTCCTGATTTGGCCTCTTCTGTACCAGGTGACTCTGGATCCACCTTGGGTTCACCGGTAACTGGTGACTCTGATCCTAAGCATGGCCTCACCTGACCTGGTGACTGTGGTTCCCATCGGGACCGCACCTGGACCTCATGTCTCTGGTCCCAACTGGGCTTCACCAGGACCTGGTGTCTCTGGTACCCACCTTGGTAGCATCAGGATACGGTTACACTGTTCACTAACAGTGACCCAGCCGGACCTATTAACTCTGCTCTTCACCTGGGCCACACCTGGACATGTTGACACTGGTTCCCACCTGGGTCCCACCTGGACATGGTGAGTCGGATCCAAAACTGGTCCTCCCCTGTAACTGGTGATTCTCGTTCCCACATGGACATCATGTGGACCTGGTGGCTGCAGTGTTTCTAGATTCTCATGTACCTCGTGACTCTGGTCCCCACCAGGGCCTCACAGGGACCTGGTGAGTGTGGTTGCCACCTGCACCTCAAGTGGACCTGGTCATTCTGGTCTGCACCTGAGACTACCCTGGATCTGGTGACTATGGTCCCCATCTGGGCTTCACCTGCTTTGGGGACTCCGGTCTCCATCTGAGCCTCACCTGGCCCTGTTGACCATGGTCCTTAACTGGGCAAAATTGGGACCCGGTGACTGTGTTCAACAACTGGACCTCACCTGGACCAGGTGATTCTGGTCTCCCTCTGGGTCTCACCGAGCCCTAGTGACGGTAAACCCAACTTTGCCCTGACTTGGACCTGCTGACCCTGGTTACCACCTGTGCCTCACTTCGAACTGTTGACTCTGGTACTTTCAAGGGCCTCCCCTGTACCTTGTGATCCTGGTCCCCACCTGGGTCTCACCTGAACGTGGTGACTCATGTCACAACCGCGTACTCACCTGGAGCTGCTTACTGTGTTCCACATCTGGGCCTCAAGTAGACTTGTTGACCATGGTCCCCAAGCCGGCCTCACATGGACCTGTTGCCTCTGATCCCCACCGGTGCCTCACTTGTACCTGGTAACTCTGGTCTTCACCTGGGCCTCATCTGGACCTATTGACTCTGGTCCCCACCTGGGCTTCACCTGGATCTGGTGACTCTGGTCCCCTCCTGTACTTCACCTGGATCTGCTGACTCTGGTTCCCACCTGCAACTCTCCTGGACCTGGTGACTCTCTTTCCAACATGGACCTCACCTGGATCTGGTGACTCTGGTCCTCAGTTTGGCCTCACCTGGACCTGGTTTCTCTCGTCCCCACTTTGAACTAATTCAGAACTGCTGAAAGTTGCCCCACCTAGGCCGCACCCAGACCTGGTGACTCTTGTCCCCAGCTATGCCTCAATTTGCCCTAATGAATCTGGTCCTCACGTGGGCCTCAAATGGACCTGGGACTCAGCTGGATAGAGTGGCTCTGGTTCCCACAAGGGGCTCACCTGATACTGGTGACTGTGGTCTTATTCTATGCCTCACCAGGACCTAGTGATTCTGTTCCCCATCTGGGCCTGCATGGCCCTAGTGACTCTGGTCCTCAACCTGGAATCATTGGGAACTGGATACTCTATTCCACACCTGGGCCTCACTTTGACCAGGGACCTCTGGTCCCATTCTGGGCCTCAAACTAAACTGGTTACTCTGGTTCCCCCTCTGGGCCTCACCCTTACCTGGTAAATCTGGTCACCCCTTGGGCTTCACTTGGGCCTGGTGAATCTGGTCCTTAGCTGGTCCTCACGTGGATCTGGTGACTGGTCGCCACCTGGGTCTCACCTGGACTTGGTGAATCCTGTTGCCACCTGCGCCTCACCTGGACCTTGTGACTGTGGTCCCACTTGGACCTCAACTGATCTGGTGGCTTTGGTTCACATATGGGGCTCTCCTGAATCTGGTCCGTGTTGTCTCCATCTGGCCTCACCTGGAACACAATGACTCTGATACATATTTGGGCCTCTCCTGGACCTGATGACGCTGGTCCTTACCTGGGCATCACTGGGACCTGGATACTCTCTTATATACCTGGGCCTCACCTGGACCTGGTGACTGTGGTCCCACCTGGGCCTCACCTGGATGAGGTCACTGGTTCCCACAGGGACCTCACCTGGCCCTGATGACTCAGGTCCTCATATGGACAGCATGGGACCTGGTTTCTCAGTTCCACATCGGGGCCTCACCTGGACCTAGTGATTCTCGTCCCCCTCTGGGCCTCAACCTGACGTGGTGACTCTGGTCACCCCTGGATATCACCAGAACAGGGTAACTCTGGTCCCCCTCTGGGACTCTGCCGGAGCTGGGGACACTGGTCCTCAGCTGGGCCTCAACAGGACCTGGTGAATCTACTCCTCACTTAGGCCTCATCTGGACCTTGTTACTCTTTTCCCACCTGGCATCAATGGGACAGGGTTACACTGTTGCCCACCTGGGCCTCTCCTGGACATGATAACTTTGCTCCACACTTTGGCCTCAACTGGTCTTGATGAATCTTGTTCCCCCACCTACACCTCAATCTGGACCAGGTGAGTGTGGTCCCCACCTGGGTCTCACCTGGACCTGGTGACTATCGTTCGCACTTGAAACACACCTGGCCCTGTTGACTGTGGTGTTCTTGTAGACTCACATTTACCTGTGACTCCGGTCCCCACTAGGGCCTCACCTGGATCTGGTGACTCTGACCTGTAGGTTGGCCTCACCTGGGCCTGGTGAGTCGGGTTGCCACATGGGCCTCACCCATACGTGTTGATTCAGGTCCACACGTCGGCTTCTTGGACCAGGTGAATCTGGACATTACCTGGTCCTCTCCCAGACCCGGGGACTCTGGTCACCACCTGGGCCTCACCTGGATCTGGTGAATCTGGTCCCAATCTGGGTCTCACCCAGTCCTGTTGACTTTGTTCCCCAACTGGACCTGATTGCTGTGGACTCTTTCTTGGTCTCACCTGGAACTGGTGACTCTGATCCTATCTGCGCGTCACCCAGACCTGGTGACTCTGGTCCTCACCTGGGCATCATTGGTACATGGTGACTCTGTTCTACACCTGAGCCTCACCTGGACATGATGACTCTGGAACCTCTCTGAGCCTTACCCTTCCCTGGTGACTCTGGTCCCCATCTGGATGTCACCTGGAACAGGGGATTCTCATATCCCTCTAGACCTCAACCAGATCTGGTGACTCTGGTCCTCAACTGGGCCTCACCTGGACCTAGTGAATATGCTCCATGTGGGCCTCATTTGGACCTGGTGACTCTGGTCCCTACCTGGGCATCATAGGGATATGGTTCCACTGCATGGCCTGCAGGTTGGCCTCACTTGGGCCTGGTAACTCTGGTCCCTACCTGGGCATCATCGGGACACGGTTCCTCTCCATCGCCTGCAGGTTGGCCTCACCTGGACCTGGTGAGTGGGGTTGCCAATTGTGCCTCACCCATACATGGTCACACAGGTCCCCACGTGGGCCTCAATTGGACCTGGTGAATCTGGTCCTTATCTGGTCCTTCCCAGAACTGGTAACTCAGGTCACCACTTGGGAATGACCTGGGCCTGGTGAATCTGGTCCCCATCTGGGCCTCACCCAGTCCTGGTGACTTTGTTCCCACATGGACCTGATTGCTGTGGACGCCTTCTTGGCCTCACCTGGAACTGGTGTCTCTGATCCTATCTGCGCGTCACCCAGACCTGGTGAATCTGGTCCTCAACTGGGCATCATTGGTACCTGGTGACTCTGTTCCACACCTGAGCCTCACTTGGACATGATGACTCTGGAACCTCTCTGGGCCTCACCCTGACCTGGTGACTCTGGTCCCCATCTCGATGTCACCTGAACCAGGTGATTCTGGTACCCTTATACGGCTCAACAAGATCTGGTGACTCTGGTCCTCAACAGGGCCTCACCTAGACCTAGTGAATATGCTCCATCTGGGCCTCATTTGGACATGGTGATTCTGATCACTACCTCGGCATAACCGGGACATGGTTCCACTGCATGGCCTGCAGGTGTGCCTCACCTGGACCAGATAACTCTAGACCCCACCTGGGCATCATCAGGACATGGTTCCTCGGCATGGCCTGCAGGTTGGCCTCACTTGGACCTAATGAGTGGGGTTGTCACCTGAGACTCACCCATGCCTGGTGACACAGGTTCCCACGTGGGCCTCACGTGGACCTGGTGAATCTGGTCCTTCCCTTGTCCTCACCCGGAACTGGTAACTCTGGTCATCACCTGGGAATCACCTGGACATTGTGATTCTGGTCCCCATTAGGCCTCATCCAGTCCAGGTGACTTTTTTCCCACCTGGACCTGATTGCTGTGTACTCCTTCTTGGCCCTCACTTGGAACTAGTGACTCTGATCCTAACTGGGCCTCACCCAGATCTGGTGACTCTGGTCCTCACCTGTGGACCATTATGACCTGTATACTCTGTTCCACACGTGAGCCTCACCTGGACATGATGACTCTGGATCCCCTCTGGGCCTCAGCCTGACATGGTGACTCTGGTCCCCATCTGGATGTCACCTAGACCAGGTGAATCTGGTACCCCTCCAAGCCTCAACTAGACCTGGTGACTCGGTCCTCAACTTGGCCTAACCGGGACCTAGTGAATATGCTCCCACCTGCACCTCATCTGGACCTGGTAACTCTGGTTCTACCTGGGCATCATCGGGACATGGTTACTCTGTTCCACACTGGGACTGACCTGATCCTTGTAACTCTGGTCCTGACTTTGGCCTCGTCTGTACTAGGTGACTCTGGCTCCACATGGGCCTCACCTGTAACTGGTGACTCTGATCCTAAGCATGGCCTCACCTGACCTGATGACTGTGGTTCCATCGTAATCTTTCTTGGGCCTCGTGTCTCTGGTCCCACCTGGGCCACAACAGGACCTGGTGTCTCTGGTACCCACTTGGGTAGGATCAGGATATGGTTACACTGTTTACTAATAGTGACCCAGCCAGACCTATTAACTCTGGTCTTCACCTGGGCCACAACTGGACATGGTGACACTGGTTCCAACCTGGTTCTCACCTGGACATGGTGAGTCGGATCACCACCTGTTCCTCACCTGTAACTGGTGATTCGCATTCCAGCATGGACATCATGTTCACCTGGTGGCTGCAGTGTTTCTAGCTTCTCATGTACCTAGTGACTCTGGTCCCCACCAGGGTCTCACCGGGACCTAGTGAGTGTGGTTGCCACCTGCACCTCACCTGGACCTGATGATTCTGGTCTGCACCTGAGACTACCCTGGATCTGGTGACTGTGGTTCCCTCCTGGGCTTCACCTGGATTTGGGGACTCTGGTCCCCATCTGGGCCTCACCTGGCCCTGTTGACCATGGTCCTCAACTGGGCAAAATTGGGACCCTGTGACTGTGTTCCACAACTGGACCTCACCTGGAACAGGTGACTCTGGTCCCCCTCTGGGTCTCACCGTGCCCTAGTGACTGTGAACCCCACTTTGGCATGGCTACGACCTGCTGACCCTGGTTGCCAACTGCGCCTGACCTCGAACTGTTGACTCTGGTTCTTTCAAGGGCCTCCCCTGTACCTGGTGATCCTGGTGCCCACCTGGGCCTCTCCTGGACGTGGTGACTCTTGTCACCACCGGGGACTCACCTGGAGCTGCTTACTGTGTTCCACACCTGGGCCTCAAGTACACCTCTTGACCATGGTCCCCAAGCCCGCCTAACATGGACCTGTTGCCTCTGATACCCACCGGGGCCTCACTTGTACCTGGTAACTCTGGTCCTCACCTGGGCCTCATCTCACCAAGAGACTCTGGTCCTCACCTGGACTTCACCTGCATCTGGTGACTCTGATCCCCACCTGGACTTTACCTGGATCTGGTGACTCTGGTCCCCAGCTGGACCTCTCCTGGACCTGGTGACTCTCTTTCCAACATGGACCTCAACTGGATCTGCTCACTCTGGTCCTCAGTTTGGTCTCACCTGGACCTGGTGTCTCTCGTCCTCACTTTGACCTAACTCAGAACTGCTGAATCTTGCCCCACCTAGGCCGCACACAGACCTGGTGACTCTTGTCCCCAGCTATGCCTCAATTCGACCTGAAGAATCTGGTCCTCACGTGGGCCTCTCATGGACCTGGGACTCAGCTGGATGGAGTGGCTCTGGTTCCCACAAGGGGCTCACCTGATACTGGTGACTGTGTTCTTATTCTATGCCTCACCAGGACCTAGTTATTCTGTTCCCCATCTGGGCTTGCATGGCCCTAGTGACTCTGGTCCTCACCCAGGCATCATTGGGACCTGGATACTCTATTCCACACCTGGGTCTCACTTTGTCCAGGGACCTCTGGTCCCATTCTGTGCCTCAAACTAAACTGGTTACTCTGGTTCCCCCTCTGGGCCTCACCCTTACCTGGTGACTCTGGTCACCCCTTGGGCTTCACTTGGGCCTGGTGAATCTGGTCCTTAGCTGGTTCGCACCTGGATCTGGTGACAGGTCACCACGTGGACCTCACCTGGACTTGGTGAATCCTGTTGCCACCTGCGCCTCACCTGGACCTTGTGACTCTGGTCCCCCCTGGACCTCACCTGGATCTGGTGGCTCTGGTTCCCATATGGGGCTCTACTGGACCTGGTTCCTGTGGTCTCCTATGGCCTCACCTGGAACACAATGACTCTGATCCCTATTTGTGCATCTCCTGGATCTTAACTCAGGTCGTTATCTGGGCATCATTGGGACCTGGATACTCTCTTATATAACTGGGCCTCACCTGGACCTTGAGACTGTGGTCCCACCCGGGCCTCACCTGGACGAGGTGACTGGTTCCCACGGGGACATCACGTGGACCTGGTGACTCAGGTCCTCATATGGGCATCATTCACCTGGTTTCTCAGTTCCACATCGGGGCCTCAACTGTACCTAGTGATTTCGTCCAACTCTGGGCCTCACCCTGACCTGGTGACTCTGGTCCTCACCTTGATATCACCAAAACCGGGTGACTCTGGTACCCCTCTGGGACTCACCCGGAGCTGGGGACACTGGTCCTCAACTGGACCTCAACAGTACTTGTTGAATCTACTCCTCACTTAGGCCTCGTCTGCACCTTCTGACTCTTTTCCCACCTGGCATCAATGGGACATGGTTACTCTGTTCCCCACCTGGGCCTCACCTGGACATGATACCTTGGCTCCACACTTTGGCCTCAACTGGTCCTGATGACACTGTTCCCCCCACCTAGGCCTCAATCTGGACATGGTGACTGTCGCCACCTGGGTCTCACTTGGACCTAGTGACTCTCGTTCCCTCATGACCCACACCTGACCTGGTGACTGTGGTGTTCTTGTAGACTCATATTTACCTGGTGACTCCGGTCCCCACTAGGGCCTCAACTGGATCTGGTGACTCTGGCCTGCAGGATGGCCCCACCTGGACATGGTGAGTGGGCTGCCACTCCATACCTGGTGACTCAGGTCCCCAGGTGGGCCTCTTGGACCTGGTGAATCTGGTCCTTACCTGGTCCTTCCCGGAACTGGTAACTCTGGTCACCACTTGGGCCTCACCTGGACCTGGTGAATCTGGTACCCATCTAGTCCTCACCCAGTCCTGGTGACTTTGTTCCCCACCTGGACATGATTGCTGTGGACTCTTTCTTGGCCTCACCTGGAACTGGTGACTCTGATCCTATCTGCGCGTCACCCAGATCTGGTCACTCTGGTCCTCACCTGTGGACCATTATAACCTGGATACTCTGTTCCACACCTGAGCCTCACCTGGACATGATGACTCTGGATCCGCTCTGGGCCTCAGCCTGACATGGTGACTCTGGTCCCCATCTGGATGTGACCTGGACCAGGTGATTCTGGTACCCCTCTAGGCCTCAACTTGACCTGGTGATCCTGGTTCCCACCTGGGCCTCACCTGGACCTGGTGACTCTTGTCACCACCGGGGACTCACTTGGACCTGGTTACAGTGTTCCACACTTTGCCTCAAGTAGAACTCTTGACCATGGTCCCCAAGCCTGCCTCACATGGACCTGTTGCCTCTGATACCTACCAGCGCCTCACGTGTACCTGGTAACTCTGGTCCTCACCTGGGCCTCATCTGCACCTAGTGACTCTGGTCCCCACCTGGGCTTCAACTCGATCTGGTGACTCTGGTCCCCACCTGGAATTCACCTGGATCTGGTGACTCTGGTCCCCACCTGGACCTTTCCTGGACCTGGTGACTCTCTTTCCAACACGGACCTCACCTAGATCTGGTGATTCTGGTCTTCAGTTTGGCCTCACCTGGAACTGGTGTCTGTCATCCCCACTTTGACCTAACTCAGAACTGCTGAATCTTGCCCCACCTAGGCCGCACCCAGACATGGTGACTCTTGTCCCCAGCTATGCCTCATCGACCTGATGAATCTGGTCCTCACTTGGGCCTTACATGGACCTGGGACTCAGCTGGATAGAGTGGCTCTGGTTCCCACAAAGGGATCACCTGTTACTGGTGACTGGGGTTTTTTCTATGCCTCAGCAGGACCTAGTGATTCTGTTCCCCATCTGGGCCTCCATGGCCCCAGTGACTCTGGTCCTCACCCAGGCATCATTGGGACCTGGACACTCTATTCCACACCTGGGCCTCACTTTGACCAGGGAACTCTGGTCGCATTCTGGGCCTCAAACTAAACTGGTTACTCTGGTTCCCCCTCTGGGACTCACCCTTACCTGGTGACTCTGGTCACCCCTTGGGCTTCACTTGGGCCTGGTGAATCTAGTCCTTAGCTGGTCCTCACCTAGATCTGGTGTCTGGTTGCCACCTGGGCCTCACCTGGACTTGGTGAATCCTGTTGCCACCTGCGCCTCACCTGGACCTTGTGACTGTGGTCCCACCTGGACCTCACCTGGATCTGGCGGCTATGGTTCCCATAAGGGGCACTCCTGGACCTGATTCCTGTGGTCTCCATCTGGCCTATCTTGGAACACAATGACTCTGATCCATATTTGGGCCTCTTCTGGACCTGTTGACTCTGGTCCTTACCTGGGCATCATTGGGACCTGGATACTCTCTTATATAACTTGGACTCACCTGGACCTGGTGAGTGTGGTCCCACCTGGGCCTCACCTGGACGAGGTGACTGGTTCCCACAGGGACCTCACCTGGACCTGGTGACTCAGGTCGTCATATGGGCATCTATCGACCTGGTTTCTCAGTTCCACATCGGGATCTCACCTGGACATAGTGATTCTCGTCCGACTCTGGGTGTCACCCTGACGTGCTTACTCTGATCCCCACCTGGATATCACCAGAACCGGGTGACGCTGGTCCCCCTCTGGGACTCACGCGGAGCTGGGGACCCTGGTCCTCAACAGGGCGTAAACAGGACCTGGTGAATCTACTCACTAAGGCCTCGTCTGGACCTTGTGACTCTTTTCCCACCTGGCATCAATGGGACATGGTTACTCTGTTCCCCACCTGGGCCTCACCTGGACATGATAACTTTGCTCCACACTTTGGCCTCAACTGGTCCTGATGACTCTGGTCCCCCCCCACCTAGGCCTCAATCTGGACCTGGTGACTGTGGTCCCCACCTGGGTCTCACCTGGACCTGGTGACTCTCGTTCCCACATGAACCACACCTGGACCTGGTCACTGTGGTGTTTTTGTAGACTCATATTTACCTGGTGACTGCGGTCCCCACTAGGGCCTCATATGGATCTGGTGACTTTGGCCTGCGGGCTGGCCTCACCTGGACCTGGTGAGTGGGGTTGCCACCAGGACCTCACCCATACCTGGTGGCTCTGTCCCCAAAAGGGCCTCTTGGATCTGGTGAATCTGGTCCTTACCTGGTCCTCTCCCAGACCTGGGGACTCTGGTCACCACCTGGGCATCACCTGGACCTGGTGAATCTTGTCCCCATCTGGGCCTCACCCAGTCCTGGTGGCTTTGTTCCCCACCGGGACCTGATTGCTGTGGACTCTTTCTTGGCCTCACATGGAAATGGGGACTCTGATCCTATCTGCTCGTCACCCAGACCTGGTGACTCTGGTCCTCACCTGGGCATCATTGGTACATGGTGACTCTGTTCTACACCTGAGACTCACCTAGACATGATGACTCTGGAACCTCTCTGGGCCTCACCCTGACCTGGTGACTCTAGTCCCCATCTGGATGTCACCTTGACCAGGGTATTCTGGTACCCATCTAGGCCTCAACCAGATATGGTGACTCTAGTCCTCAACTGGGCCTCACCTGGACCTTGTGAATATGATCCATCTTGGCCTCATTTGGACCTGGTGACTCTCGTCCCTACCTGGGCATCATAGGGATATGGTTCCACTGCATGGCCTGCAGGTTGGCCTCACCTGGACCTGGTAAATCTGGTGCCTACCTGGGCATCATCGGGACATGGTTCCACTGCATGGCCTGCAGGTTGGCCTCACCTGGACCTGGTAAATCTGGTCCCAACCTGGGCATCATCGTGACACCGTTCCTCTGCATGGCCTGCAGGTTGGCCTCACCTGGACCTGGTGAGTGGGGTTGCCACCTGTGCCTCACCCATATCTGGTGACACAGGTCCTCACGTGGGCCTCACTTGGACCTGGTGAATATGGTCCTTACTTTGTCCTCACCCGGAACTGGTAACTCTGGTCATCATCAGGGAATCTCCTGGACCTTGTGAATGGTCCCCATCTGGGCCTCACCCAGTCCTGGTGACTTTGTTCCCCACCTGGACCTGATTGCTATGAAATCCTTATTGGCCTCACCTGGAACTGGTGCCTCTGATCCTAACTGGCCTCACCCAGATCTGGTGACTCTGGTCCTCACCTGTGGACCATTAGACCTGGATACTCTGTTCCACACCTGAGCCTCACCTGGTCATGATGACTCTGGATCCCCTCTGGGCCTCAGCCTGACATGGTGACTCTGGTCCCCATCTGGATATCACCAATACCAGGTGAATCTGGTACCCCCTCTATGCCTCAACTAGACCTGGTGACTCTGGTCCTCAACTGGGCCTCACCGGGACCTAGTGAACATGCTCCCCACCTGCGCCTCATCTGGACCTGGTGACTCTGGTTCTACCTGGGCATCATCGGGACATGGTTACTTTATTCCCCACAGGGACTGACCTTATCCTGGTAACTCTAGTCCTAACTTTGACCTCTTCTGTACCAGGTGACTCTGGCTCAACCTGGGCCTCACCTGTAACTGGTGACTCTGACCTAAGCATGGCCTCACATTATCTGGTACTGTGGTTCCCATCGGGACCTCACCTGGACATCATGTCTCTTGTCCCACCTGGGCTTCACCAGGCCCTGGTGTCTCTGGTACCCACCTGGGTAGCATCAGGATATGGTTACACTGTTCACTAACAGTGACCCACCCGGACCTATTAACTGTGGTCTTCACCTGGGGAACACCTGGACATGGTGACACTGGTTCCCACCTAGGTCTCACCTGAACATGGTGAGTCTGATCCCCAACTGTGCCTCAATGTAACTGGTGATTCTCGTTCCCACATGGACATCATGTGGACCTGGTGGCTGCAGTGTTTTTATCTTCTCATGCACCTCGTGGCTTGGTCCCCACCAGGGCCTCACCGGGACCTGGTGAGTGTGGTTGCCACCTGCAACTCACCTGGACCTGGTGATTCTTGTCTGCCCCTGAGACTACCCTGGATCTGGTGACTGTGGTCCCCACCTGGGCTTCACCTGGATTTGGGGACTCCGGTCCCCATCTGGGCCTCACCTGGCCCTGATGACCATGGTCCTCAAGTGGGCACAATTAGAACCCGGTGACTGTGTTCCACAACTGGTCCTCACCTGGACGATGTGACTCTGGTCCCCCTCTGGGTCTCACCGTGCCCTAGTGACTGTGAATCCAACTTTGACCTGACTTGGAACTGCTGACGCTGGTTGCCACCTGCGCCTGACCTCGAACTGTTGTCTCTGGTTCATTCAATGGCTTACCCTGTACCTGGTGATCCTGGTCCCCACCTGGGACTCACCTGGACGTGGTGACTCTTGTCACCACCGTGGACTCACCTGGACCTGCTTACCTTGTTCCACATCTGGGCCACAAGTAGACTTGTTGACCATGGTCTCCAAGCCGGCCTCACATGGACCTGTTGCCTCTGATCCCCACCGGGGCCTCACGTGTACCGGGTATCTCTGGTCCTATCCAGGGTCTCATCTGGACCTAGAGACTCTGGTCCCCACCTGGGCTTCACCTGATTCTGGTGACTCTGGTCCCCACCTGGACTTCACCTGGATCTGGTGACTCTGATCCCAACTGGACCTCTCCTGTACCTGGTGACTCTCTTTCCAACATGGACCTCACCTGGATCTGGTGCCTCTGGTCCTCAGTTTCGCCTCTCCTGGACCTGGTGTCTCTCATCCCCACTTTGACCTAACTCAGAACTGCTGAATCATGCCCCACCTAGGCCGCACCCAGACCTGGTGACTCTTGTCCCCAGCTATGCCTCAATTCGACCTGATGAACCTTGTCCTCACGTGGGCCTCACATGGACGTGGGACTCAGCTGGATTGAGTGGCTCTGGTTCCCACAAGGGGCTCACCTGATTCTGGTGACTCTGGTCTTATTCTATGCCTAACCAGGAAATAGTGATTCTGTTCCCCATCTGCGCCTTCATGACCCTAGTGACTCTGGTCCTCACCCAGGCATCATCGGGATCTGGATAATCTATTCCACACCAGGGCGTCACTCTGACCAGGGACCTCTGGTCCCATTCTGGGCCTCAAACTAAACTGCTTACTCTGGTTCCCCCTCTGGGCCTCACCCTTACCTGGTGACTCTGGACACCCCTTGGGCCTCACTTGTGCCTGGTGAATCTGGTCCTTAGCTGCTCCGCACCTGGATGTGGTGACTGGTCGCCACCTGGGCCTCACCTGGACTTGGTGAATCCTGTTGCCACCTGCGCCTCACCTGGTCCTTGTGACTATGGTCCCACCTGGACCTCACCTGGATCTGGTGGCTCTGGTTCCCATATGGCGCTCTCCTGATCGTGGTTCCTGTGGTCTCCTTCTGGCCTCACCTAGAACACAATGACTCTGATCCATATTTGGGCCTCTCCTGGACCTGTGGACTCTGGTCCTTACCTGGGCATCATTGGGACCTGGATACTCTCTTATATAACTTGGCCTCACCTGGACCTGGTGAGTGTGGTCCCACCTGGGCCTCACCTGGCCGAGGTAACTTGTTCCCCAGGGACCTCACCTGGACCTGGTGACTCAGGTCCTCATATGGGCATCATGGGACCTGGTTTCTCAGGTCCACATTGGGGACTCACCTGGACCTAGGGATTCTCGTCCCCCTCTGGGCCTCACCCTGACGTGGTGACTCTGGTCCCCACCTGGATATCACCAGAACCGGGTGACTCTGGTCCCCCTCTGGGACTCACCCAGAGCTGGGGACACTGGTCCTCAAATGGGCCTCAACAGGACCTGTTGAATCTACTCCTCACTTAGGCATCGTCCGGACCTTGTGACTCTTTTCCCACCTGGCATCAATGGGACATGGTTACTCTGTTCCCCACCTATGTCTCTACTGGACATGATAACTTTGCTCAACACTTTGGCCTCACCTGCTCCTGATGAATCTGGTCCCCCCACCTAGGCCTCAATCTGGAACTGGTGACTGTGGTCCCCACCTGGGTCTCAGCTGGACCTGGTGACTCTCGTTCCCACATGAAACACACCTAGATCTGGTGACTGTGGTGTTCTTGTAGACTCACATTTACCTGGTGACTCCGGTCCCACTGGGGCCTCACCTCTTCTGGTGACTCGGGCCTGCAATTTGGCCTCACCTGGACGTGGTTAGTGGGGTTCCCACCTGGGCCTCACACATACCTGGTGACCACGTCCCCACGTGGGCCTCTTGAATCTGGTGAATCTGGCCCTTACCTGGTCCTCTCCCAGACCCGGGGACTCTGGTCACCACCTTGGCCTCACCTGGGCCTGGTGAATCTGGTCCCCATCTGTGCCTCACCCAGTCCTGGTGACTTTGTTCCCCACTTGGACCTGATTGCTGTGGACTCTTTCTTGGCCTCACTTGGAACTGGTGACTCTGATCCTATCTGTGTGTCACCCAGACCTGGTGACTCTCGTCCTCACTTAGGCATCATTGGTACCTGATTACTCTGTTTCACACCTGAGCCTCCCCTGGACATGATGACTCTGGAACCTCTCTGGGCCTCACCCTGACCTGGTGACTCTGGTCCCCATCTGGATGTCACCTGGACCAGGTGATTCTGGTACCCCTCTAGGCCTCAACCAGATCTGGTGACTTTTGTCCTCAACTGGGCCTTACCTGGACCTAGTGAATATGCTCCATCTGGGCCTCATTTGGACCTGGAGACTCTGGTCACTCACTGGGCATCAAAGGGAAATGGTTCCACTGCATGGCCTGCTGGTTGCCTCACCTGGACCTGGTAACTCTGGTCCCTACCTGGGCATCATCGGGACATGTTGACCTGGTGAGTGGGGTTCTCACCTGGATCTTACCCAAGCCTGGTGACACAGGTCCCCACGTGGGCCTCACTTGGATCTGGTGAATTTGGTCCTTACCTAGTCCTCACCCGGAACTGGTAAATCTGGTCACCACCTGGGCATCACCTAGACCTGACTTTGTTCCCCACTTGGACCTGATTGCTGTGGACACCTTCTTGGCCTCACCTGGAAGTGGTAACTCTGATCCTAACTGGGTCTTTCCAAGATCTGGTGACTCTGGTCCTCACCTGTGAACAATTATGACCTGGATACTCTGTTCCACACCTGAGCCTCCCCTGGACATGATGACTCTGGATCCCCTCTGGGCCTCACCCTGACATGGTTACTCTGTTCCCCATCTGGATGTCACCTAGACCAGGTGAATCTGGTACCCCTCTGGGCCTCAACCAGATCTGGTGACTCTGGTCCTCAACTAGGCCTCACCTGGACCTAGTGAATATGCTCCATCTGGGCCTCATTTGGACCTGGTGACTCTGGTCCCTACGTGGGTAACATCGGGACATGGTTCCACATAATGGTCTGCAGGTTGGCCTCTTCTTGACCTGGTAACTCTGGTCCCTACCTGGGCATCATCGGGACACGGTTCCTCTGCATGGCCTGCAGGTTGGCGTCACCTGGACCTCGTACCTCTGGTCCCTACCTGGGCATCATCGGGACACGGTTCCTCTGCATGACCTGCAGGTTGGCCTCACCTGGATCTGGAGAGTGGGCTTGCCACCTGGGCCTCACCCATACCTGGTGACACAGGTCCCACGTGGGCCTCACTTGGACCTGGTTTATCTGGTCCTTACCTGGTCCTCACCCGGAACTGGTAACCCTTGTCACCACCTGGGAATCACCTGGACCTGGTGAATCAGGTCCCATCTGGGCCTTACCCAGTCCTGGTGACTTTGTTCCCCACCTGGACCTGATTGCTGTGGACTAATTCTTGGCCTCACCTGGAACTTGTGACTCTGCTTCTAATTGGGCCTCACCCAGATATGGTGACTCTGGTCCTCACCTGTGGACCATTATGACCTGGATACTCTGTTCCACACCTGAACCTCACCTGGACATGATGACCCTGGATCCCCTCTGGGCCTCACCCTGACATGGTGACTCTGGTCCCCATCTGGATGTCCCCTAGACCAGGTGAATCTGGTACCCCACTAGGCGTCAACTAGACCTGGTGACTCTGGTCCTCATCTGGGCCTACCTGGACCTAGTGAATATTCTCCCCACCTGCGCCTCGATGGACCTGGTGACTCTGGTTCTACCTGGGCATCATTGGGACATGGTTACTGTATTACCCACTGGGACTGACCTGATCCTGGTAACTCTGGTCCTGACTTTGGCCTCTTCTGTAAGAGGTGACTCTGTGTCCACCTGGGCCTCACCTGTACCTGGTGACTCTGATCCTAAGCATGGCCTCACCTGACCTGGTGACTGTGGTTCCCATCGGGACCTCACCTGGACCTCATGTCTCTGGTTACACCTGGGCCTCACCAGGACCTGGTGTCTCTGGTACCCACCTAGGTAGCATCAGGATATGGTTACACTGTTCACTAATAGTGACCCAGCCAGACCTATTAACTCTGGACTTCACCTGGGCCACTCCTGGACATGGTGACACTGGTTCGAACCTGGGTCTCACCTGGACTGGTGAGTCGGATCCCCACCTGGTCCTCACGTGTAACTGGTGATTCTCATTCCAGCATGGACATCACGTGGACCTGGTGGCTGCAGTGTTTCTAGCTTCTCATATACCTCGTGACTCTGGTCCCCACCAGGCCTTCACCGGGACCTGGTGAGTGTGGTTGCCACCTGCACCTCACCTGGACCTGGTGATTCTGGTCTGCACCTGAGACGACCCTGAATCTGGTGACTGTGGTTCCCTCCTGGGCTTCACCTGGATTTGGGGACTCCGGTCCCCATCTGGGCCTCACCTGGCCCTGTTGACCATGGTCCTCAACTGGGCAAAATTGGGACCCTGTACTGTGTTCCACAACTGGACCTCACCTGGACCAGGTGACTCTGGTCCCCCTCTGGGTCTCACCGTGCCCTTGTGACTGTGAACCCCACTTTGGCCTGGCTTCGACCTGCTGACGCGGGTTGCCACCTGCGCCTGACCTCGAAATGTTGACTCTGGTTCTTTCAAGGGCCTCCCCTGTACCTGGTGATCCTGGTGCCCACCTGGTTCCTCACCTTGACGTGGTGACCTTTGTCACCACCGGGGACTCACCTGGACCTGCTTACTGTGTTCCACACCTGGGCCTCAATTACACCTCTTTACCATTGTCCCCAAGCCCGCCTAACATAGACCTGTTGCCTCTGATCCCCACCGGGGCCTCACATGTACCTGGTAACTCTGGGCCTCACCTGGGCCTTATCTGCACCTAGAGACTCTGGTCCCCACCTGGACTTCACCTGGATCTGGTGACTCTGGTCCCCACCTGGATTTAACCTGGATCTGGTGACTCTGGTCCCCACCTGGATATCACGAGAACCGGGTGACACAACCGGAGTTGGGGACAGTGGTCCTCAGCTGGGCCTCAACAGGACCTGGTGAATCTACTCCAAACTTAGGCTTCGTCTGGACATTGTGACTCTTTTTCCCACCTGGCATCAATGGGACATGGTTACTCTGTTCCCCACCTGGGCCTCACCTGGACATGATAACTTTGCTGCACACTTTGGCCTCAACTGGTCCTGATGACTCTCGTCCCCCTACCTAGGCCTCAATCTGGACCTGGTGACTGTCGTCCCCAACTTGGTCTCAGCTGGACCTGGTGACTCCCGTTTCCACATGAACCACACCTGGATCTGGTGACTGTGGTGTTCTTGAGACTCACATTTACCTTGTGACTCCCGTCCCCACTAGGGCCTCACCTGGATCTGGTGACTCTGGCCTGCAGGTTGGCCTCACCTGGACCTGGTGAGTGTGGTTGCCACCTGGGCCTCACCCATACCTGGTGACTCAGTTCCCCACGTGGGTCATGTGGACCTGGTGAATTTGGTCCTTACCTGGTCCACTCCCGGAACCGGGGACTCTGGTCACAACCTGGGCCTCAGCTGGACCTGGTGAATCTGGTCCCTTCTGGGTCTCACACAGTCCTGGTGACTTTGTTCCCCACCTAGACCTGATTGCTGTGGACTCTTTCTTGGCCTCACCTGGAACTGGTGATTCTGGTCCCTATCTGGATGTCACCTGGACCAGGGGATTCTGGTACCCCTCTGGGCCTCAACCAGATCTGGTGACTCTGGTCCTCAAATGGGCCTCACCTGGACCTAATGAATATGCTCCATCTGGGCCTCATTTGGACCTGGTGTCTCTGGTCCCTACGTGGGCAACATCGGGACATGGTTCCACATAATGGTCTGCAGGTTGGCCTCTTCTTGACCTGGTAACTCTGGTTCCTACCTGGGCATCATCGGGACACGGTTCCTCTGCATGGCCTGCAGGTTGGCGTCACCTGGACCTGGTGAGTGGGCTTGCCACCTGGGCCTCACCCATACCTGGTGACACAGGTCCCACGTGGGCCTCACTTGGACCTGGTGAATCTGGTCCTTACCTGGTCCTCACCCGGAACTGGTAACTCTTGGCACCACCTGGGAATCACATGGACCTGGTGAATCTGATCCCCATCTGGGCCTCACCCAGTCCTGGTGACTTTGTTTCCCCACCTGGACCTGATTTGCTGTGGACTCCTTCTTGGTCTCACCTGAAAATTGTGACTCTGCTCCTACTGGGCCTCACCCAGATCTGGTGACTCTGGTCCTCACTGTGGACCATTATGACCTGGACTACTCTGTTCCACACCTGAACCTCACCTGGACATGATGACCCTGGATCCCCTCTGGGCTTCACCCTGACATGGTGACTCTGGTCCCCATCTGGAGGTCCCCTAGACCAGGTGAATTTGGTACCCCTCTAGGCCTCAATTAGACCTGGTGACTCTGGTCTTCATCTGGGCCTCACCTGGACTTAGTGAATATTCTCCCCAACTGCGCCTCGATGGACCTGGTGACTCTGGTTCTACCCTGGGCATCATTGGGACAGGGATACTGTATTACCCACTGGACTGACCTGATCCTGGTAACTCTGGTCCTGACTTTGGCCTCTTCTGTAAGAGGTGACTCTGTGTCCACCTGGGCCTCACCTGTACCTGGTGACTCTGATCCTAAGCATGGCCTCACCTGACCTGTGACTGTGGTTCCCATCGGGACCTCACCTGGACCTCATGTCTCCAGTTACACTTGGGCCTCACCAGGACCTGGTGTCTCTGGTACCCACCTGGGTAGCATCAGGATATGGTTACACTGTTCACTAACACTCATCCAGCCGGACCTAATAACTCTGGTCTTCATCTGGGGCACACCAGGACATGGTGACACTGGTTCCCATCTGGGTCTCACCTGGACATGGTGAGTCGGATCCCCACCTGGTCCTCACCTGTAACTGGTGATCCTCGTTCCCACATGGACATGATGTGGACCTGGTGGCTGCAGTGTGTCAAGCTTCTCATGTACCTCGTGTCTCTGGTCCCCACAGGGGCCTCACCGGGACCGGGTGAGTGTGGGTGCCACTGCACCTCACATGGACCTGGTGATTCTGGTCTGCACCTGAGACTACCCTGGATCTGGTGCCTGTGGTCCCCACCTTGGCTTCACCTGGATTTGGGGACTCCGGTCCCCATCTGGGCCTCACCTGGCCCTGTTGACCATGGTCCTCAACTGTGCAAAATTGGTACCCGAGACTGTGTTCCACAACTGGACCTCACCTGGACCAGGTGACTCTGGTCCCACTCTGGGTCTCACCGTGCCCTAGTGACTGTGAACCCCACTTTGGCCTGACTTGGACCTGCTGACCCTGGTTGCCACCTGCGCCTGACCTCGAACTGTTGACTCTGGTTCTTTCAAGGGCCTTCCCTGGACCTGGTGATCCTGGTCGGACCTGGGCCACACCTGGACGTGGTGACTCCTGTCACCAATGGGTAGTCACCTGGACCTGCTTACTGTGTTCCACACCTGGGCCTCAAGTAGACCTGTTGACCATGGTCCCCAAGCCGGCCTCACATGGACCTGTTGACTCTGATCCCCACCGGGTCCTCACGTGTACCTGGTAACTCTAGTCCTCACCTGGGCCTCATCTGGACCTAGTGACTCTGGTCCCCATCTGGGCTTCACATGGATCTGGTGACTCTGGTCCCCACCTGGACTTCACCTGGATCTCGTGACTCTGGACTCCACCTGGACCTCTCCTGGACCTCGTGACTCTCTTTCCAACATGGACCTCACCTGGATCTGGTGACTCTGGTCCTCAGTTTGGCCTCACCTGGACCTGGTGTCTCTCGTCCCCACTTGGACCTAACTCAGAACTGCTGAATCTTGCCCCACCTAGGCCGCACCCAGACCTGGTGACTCTTGTCCCCAGCTATGCCTGAACGACCTGATGAATCTGGTCCTCACGTGGGCCTCACATGGTCCTGGGACTCAGCTGGATAGAGTGGCTCTGGTTCCCACAAGGGGCTCACCTGATACTGCTGAATGTGGTCTTATTCTATGCCTCACTAGGACCTAGTGATTCTGTTCCCCATCTGGGCCTGCATGGCCCTAGTGACTCTGGTCCTCACCCAGGCGTCACTGGGACCTGGATACTCTATTCCACACCTGGGCCTCACTTTGACCAGGGACCTCTGGTCCCATTCTGGGCCTCAAACTAAACTGGTTACTCTGGTTCCCCCTCTGGCCCTCACCCTGACCTGGTGACTCTGGTCACCCGTTGGGCTTCACTTGGGCCTGGAGAATCTGGTCCTTATCTGTTCCGCACCTGGATCTGGTGACTGGTCGCCACCTTGGCCTCACCTGGACTTGGTGAATCTGTTGCCACCTGCGCCTCACCTGGACCTTGCGACTGTGGTCCCACCTGGACCTCACCTGGACGAGGTGACTGGTTCCCACAGGGACCTCACCTGGACCTGGTGACTCAGGTCCTCATATGGGCATCATGGGACCTGGTTTCTCAGTTCCACATCGGGGCCTCCCCTGGACCTAGTGATTCTTCCCCCTCTGGGCCTCACCCTGACGTGGTGACTCCGGTCCCCACCTGGATATCACCAGAACCGGGTGACTCTGGTCCCCCTCTGGGACTCACCCGGAGCTGGGGACACTGGTCCTCAGCTGGTCCTCAACAGGACCTGGTGAATCTACTCCTCACTTAGGCCTCGTCTGGACCTTGTGACTCTTTTCCCATCTGGCATCAATGGGACATGGTTACTCTGTTCCCCACCTTGGCCTCACATGAACATGATAACTTTTATCCACACTTTGGCCTCAACTGGTCCTGATGACTCTGGTCCCCCCACCTAGGCCTCAATCTGGACCTGGTGACTGTGGTCCCCACCTGGGTCTCACCTGGATCTGGTGACTCTCGTTCCCACATGAACCACACCTGGACCTGGTGACTGTGGTGTTCTTGTAGACTCACATTTACCTGGTGACACCGGTCCCCACTAGGGCCTCACCTGGTTCTGCTGACTGTGGCCTGTCGGTTGGCCTCATCTGGACCTGGTGAGTGGGGTTGCCACCTGAGGTTCACCCATACCTGGTGACTCAGGAACACACGTGGTCCTCTTGACCTGGTGAATCTGGTCCTTACATGGTCCTCTCCCAGACCCAGGGACTCTGGTCACCACCTGGGCCTCACCTGGACCTGGTGAATCTCTTCTCCATCTGGGCCTCACCCAGTCTTGGTGACTTTGTTCCACACCTGGACCTGATTGCTTTGGACTCTTTCTTGGCCTCACCTGGAACTGGTGACTCTTATCCTCTGCGCGTGACTCAGGCCTGGTGACTCTGGTCCTCACCTGGGCATCATTGGTACCTGGTGACTCTGTTCCACACCTGAGCCTCACCTGGACATGATGACTCTGGAACCACTCTGGGCCTCACCCTGACCTGGTGACTCTGGTCCCCATCTGGATGTCACCTGGACCAGGGGATTCTGGTACCCCTCTAGGCCTCAACCAGATCTGGTTTCTCTTGTCCTCAACTGGGCCTCGGTTGGTCCTAGTGAATATGCTCCATCTTGGCCTCATTTGGACCTGGTTACTCTGGTCCCTACCAGGGCATCATGGGGACCTATTTCTACTGCATGGCCTGCAGGTTGGCCTCACCTGGACCTGGTAACTCTGGTCCCTACCTTGGCATTATCGGGACCCGGTTGCTTTGCATGGCCTGCAGGTAGGCCTCACCTGGAACTGGTGAGTGGGGTTGCCTCTTGGGCCTCACCCTACCTGGTGACACAGGCCCCTACGTGGGCCTCACTTGGACCTGGTGTATCTGGTAATTCTGCTCACCACCTGGGGATCACCTGGACCTGGTGAATCTGGTAACTCTGGTCACCACCTGGGAATCACCTGGACCTGGTGAATCTGTGTCCCCATCTGGGCCTCACCCACCTGGTGACTTTTTTCCCCCACCTGGCCCTGATTGCTGTGGACTCCTTCTTAGCCTCACCTGGAACTGTTGACTCTGATCCTAACTGGGCCTCACCCAGATCTGTTGACTCTGGTCCTCACCTGTGGATCATTATGACCTGGATACTCTGTTCCACACCTGAGACTCACCTGGACATGATGACTCTGGATCCCCTCTGGTCCTCTCCCTGACATGGTGAATCTGGTCCCCATCTGGACGGCACCTAGACCAGGTGAATCTGGTACCCCTCTAGGCCTCAACTAGACCTGGTGACTCTGGTCCTCTACTGGGCCTCAACGGGACGTAGTGAATATGCTCCCCAACTTCGCCTCATCTGGACATGGTGACTCTGGCTCCACCTGGGCCTCACCTGTAACTGGTGACTCTGATCCAAAGCATGGCCTCTCCTGACCTGGTGACTGTGGTTCCCATCGGGACCTCACCTGGACCTCATGTCTCTGGTCCCACCTGGGCCTCACCAGGACCTGGTGTCTCTGGTACCCACCTGGGTAGCATCAGGATATGGTTACACTGTTCACTAACAGTGACCCAGCCGGACCTATTAACTCTGGTCTTCACCTGGGCCACACCTGGACATGGTGACACTCGTTCCCACCTGGGTCTCACCTGGAAATGGTGAGTCAGATACCCACCTGGTCCTAACCTATAACTGTTGATTCTCGTTCCCACATGGACATCATGTGGACCTGGTGGCTGCGGTGTTTCTAGTTTGTCATGTACCTTGTGACACTGGTCCCCACCAGGGCCTCACCGGGACCTGGTGAGTGTGGTTGCCACCTGCACCTCACCTGGACCTGGTGATTCTGGTCTGCACCTGAGACTACCCTGGATCTGGTGACTGTGGTCCCCACCTGGGCTTCACCTGGATTTGGGGACTCTCGTCCCCATGTGAGGCTCACCAGGCCCTGTTGACCATGGTCCTCAACTGGGCAAAATTGGGACGCGGTGACTGTGTTCCACAACTGGACCTCACCTGGACCACGTGACTCTGGTGCCCCTCTGGGTCTCACCATTCCCTAGTGACTGTGAACCCCACTTTCCCCTGACTTAGACCTGCTGACCCTGGTTGAAACCTGCGCCTGAACTCGAACTGTTGACTCTGGTTCTTTCAAGGGCCTCCCCTGTACCTGGTGATCCTGGTCCGAACCTGGGCCTCACCTGGACGTGGTGACTCTTGTCACCATGGGGACTCACCTGGACCTGCTTACTGTGTTCCACACCTGGGCCTCAAGTAGACCTGTTGACCATGGTCCCCAAGCCGGCCTCACATGGACCTGTTGCCTCTGATCCCCACCGGGGCCTCACGTGTACCTTGTAACTCTGGTCCTCACCTGGGCCTCATCTGGACCTAGAGACTCTGGTCCCCACCTGGGCTTCACCTGGATCTGGAGACTCTGGTCCCCATCTGGACTTCACCTGGATCTGGTGACTCTGGTCCCAATCTGGACCTCTCCTGGACTTGGTGTCTCTCTTGCCCACTTTGACCTAACTCAGAACTGCTGAATCTTGCCCCACCTATTACGCACCCAGACCTAGTGACTCTTGTCCCTAGCTATTCCTCAATTCGACCTGATGAATCTGGTCCTCACGTGGACCTCACATTTACCTGGGACTCAGCTGGAAAGAGTGGCTCTGGTTCCCACTAGGGGCTCACCTGATACTGCTGAATGTGGTCTTATTCTATGCCTCACCAGAAACTAGTGATTCTGTTCCCCATCTGGGCCTGCATGGCCTTAGTGACTCTGGTCCTCACTGAGGCATCATTGGGACCTGGATACTCTATTCCACACCTGGGCCTCACTTTTACCAGGAACCGCTGGTCCCATTCTGGGCCTCAAACTAAACTGGTTACTCTGGTTCCCCCTCTTAACCTCACCCTTACCTGGTGACTCTGGTCACCCCTTGGGCCTCCCCTGGGCCTGGTGACTCTGGCCTGCAGGTTGGCCTCACCTGGACTTGATTAGTGGGATGCCACCTGGGCCTCACCCATACCTGGTGACTCAGGTCCCCACATGGGCCTCTTGGACCTGGTGAATCTGGCCCTTACCTGGACTTCTCCCAGACCCGGGGAATCTGGTCACAACATGGGCCTCACCTGGACCTGGTGAATCTGGTCCCCATCTGGGCCTAACCCAGTCCTGGTGACTATGTTCCCCAACTGGACCTGATTGCTCTGGACTCTTTCTTGCCCTCACCTTGAACTGGTGACTCTGATCCGATCTGTGCGTCACCCAGACCTGGTGACTCTCGTCCTCACCTGGGCATCATTGGTACCTGGTTACTCTGTTCCACACCTGAGCCTCACCTGGACATGATGTCTCTGGGACCTCTCTGGGCCTCACCCTGACCTGGTGATCTGGTCCCCTCTGGATGTCACCTGGACCAGGTGATTCTGGAACCCCTCTAGGCCTCAACCAGATCTGGTGACTCTTGTCCTCAAGTGGGCCTCACCTGGACCTAGTGAATATGCTCCATCTGGGCCTCATTTGGACCTGGTGACTCTGGTCACTCACTTGGGCATCATCTGGAAATGGTTCCACTGCATGACCTGCTGGTTTGCCTCACCTGGACCTGGTAACTCTGGTCCCTACCTGGGCACATCGGGACATCTTGACGCTGGTGAGTGGGGTTTCACCTGGATCTTACCCATGCCTGGTGACACAGGTCCCCACGTGGGCCTCACTTGGACCTGGTGAATGTGGTCCTTACCTAGTCCTCACCCGGAACTGGTAAATCTGGTCACCACCTGGGCATCACCTAACCTGGTGACTTTGTTCCCCACGTGGACCTGATTGCTCTGGACACCTTCTTGGCCTTACCTGGAAGTGGTAACTCTGATCCCAACTGGGCCTCTCTCTCAGATCTGGTGACTCTGGTCCTCACCTGGGCCTCATCTGGACCTAGTGACTCTGGTCCCACCTGGGCTTCAACTGGATCTGTGACTCTGGTCCCCACCTGGATTTCACCTGGAACTGGTGACTCTGGTCCATACCTGAACCTCTCCTGGACCTGGTGACTCACTTTCCAACATGGACCTCACTTGGATCTGGTGACTATGGTCCTCAGTTTGGCCTCACCTGGACCTGGTGTCCTCTCGTCCCCACTTTGACCTAACTCAGAACTGCTGATCTTGCCCCATCTAGCCCCAACAATGGTGACT